>NC_089846.1:112050665-112171546 GCF_035609145.1 Eleutherodactylus coqui | reverse complement strand
TACTGAAAAAAAACTCAAGCTGTTCCCCATCATTCCGCACTTAATACCCCATAATGAGAAAACAGAATATTAGAAATTTTTGTGAATAAAAAAAATATTTTGCATTGACATAAGTATTCAGACCGTTTAGTATGACATGTGAAATTCATATCCGTTGGCCTCCCATTTCTCTTAATCATTTCTTGGATGTTTCTACACCTTGATTGGAGTTACCTGTAGTAAGTTCAGTGGATTGAACATAGTTTTAAAAGACAGACCCCCTGTCTATATGAGGTCTTACAGCACACAATGCATATCAGAGCCAGGAGGAGGAAAAAACTGCCTGTAGAGCTCAGAGACAGGATTGTGTGGAGGCACAGATTTGGAGAAGCTACAAAAACATTTCTTCTGCACTAAAAGTTCCCAAGAGCACAATGCCCTCCATGATTCTTAAATGGAAGAAGTTTGGAACAGGAACTCTTTCTAGAGCTGCCAACCCACCAAACTAACCAATCGCGGGAGAAGGGCCTTGGTAAGAGAACTCAATGGTCTCCCTGGTTGAGCTCCAAAGATCCTTCGTGCAGATGGGAGAAACTTCCAGAAGGTCAAGCATCCTTGCTGCCTCCACCAATCTGGGCTTTATGGTAGAGCGGCCCAAAAGAAGCCTCTCCTCAGTAAAAGCACAGAATGATGGAGAAAAACTACATTTTTTTTTTAATTTACGGAAGGCCACTACATAACGAAATGTAAAAATGTGGAAGGATCTGAAGACTTTCTGGGTCCACTGTATGTTGTAACTAACAGAAAACAAATAAATGAAGTTCTGCAGCTACGGCTCTGTTCATATTTTTGTTATTTCAGGTTTTCACTGCTATTGATGGTCAGAATATAACACTATGTTGCAATGTTGTACCATTAGTAGTGCAAAAAAAAGTAAACCTGACGACCCAATTAACAGATTGGAATGAGCTATAAGGCTACCCTGCACATGGGCGAACACGATATCAGCTATGATTTGCGGCTCAATATCACTCTCAGCCAAAATGCGAATGCCCAGCGGATGGGAGGCATTTTCATGTCAAAACAGCCTTGCACCACCTTAGGGCTCAGTGTGACTGACAGTTAGAAGACGGCCATCTCTCTTCAGCGCTGATGAAAGAACACATGACCGGCAATGAAGCCGGTCACATGTTCTTCCTCCCAGCGCTGCAGAGAGACGTCCGTCTTTAGGTATGGCCGTCTGCTGGCTGCAGTAACACGGGCACTGATGCGCCCGTGTGACTGAGCCCCTAGGGATGAAGGATTGTTTTCAATGGTAGACCTTGCATTGCATCGCATACACTTAGGACTTGGTGCAATGCTACTTGCCGGCCCCATTGAAAACAATGGGCGGTGTGTTTCGAGAGCACGTACAAGGTAGAAAATGCTGCGATTGTTTTCCACATCATGGTGCCATGTGGGAAAACATCGCTTCTGTGTATGACCCCATTCAAAAGAATGGGGTTCATATGCGTGCGAGATTTGTGCAATTTTCTCACCCCATGTGAAGGCGGCCTAAAGCAGGCATTTGGCAGCAGACAACAGCCCGGCAAATATACCGCACAAAGCCGCAGTGGTCAAATCCACACCTAAATGGTCGTAGATTTTAAAACAGCTTTTTAAAAAGGGACCTTTTACATGGCGGAATTAGCCCAAAGGACTCACTGCAAGCCGCAGTAATTTCGCACCAAAGTCCGCAGGCCGCGAGCAGATTTTGATACATAATTGAGAATGGCGTGATTCTGCCAACAATTCCACATCAAAATCCACAATGAAACTTGCAGGTCCCGGTGTTGAATTCGCAGCGATGGATTAAGCTCTTTATTTAGGGCTTTCTCAGATGGCCGTATTTGTGCTCATTTTTGCCACACGCAACGATTGCATACACAAAATTTCAGAATAAAACCCATTGACTTCAATGGCCTGGCTCCCATTCCTTTTTTTGCGCATGCATTTCTTGCTCGCCCATAAAATAGGAAATGCTCTATCTTTCTGTGTATTTCTGCAGCAAAGGTCCCCATAGAAGTCTATAGGAGGTGCGCAAATCCGCAATACGCTGCACAATTCCTTGAACACATCTGGATCTCATTTGTCTAAAAAAGCCTTTTAAATCAGGATGCGTGCCCAAAAACGTACAGTACTATGTGCAGACATGTGCAAATCAACCTCCTTCACTGCGCAAATACGTTGCGCTGAGGCGAGTGTATTTGCCTATAAACCTGTCTGAAGAAGCTCCTAGGTGTTTAATGGTGGGTAATTCTGGCCCCGTGTGAAAGCACCCTAATGGCTCCTGCAGACGAGTGTATACATATATACTTTGCTTTCCCATCTGCACATTCTGCTGTACTTTTTTTGCACTTCCAGGCCCGTTCACTTTGGCGGGAGGCACCCCACACCATTATTGAACTGGCTAAACAGCCTAGTTTGTCCCCAGTGTTATCAATTAACACCGACAAAAACGCGCAGTACAGAGCGCGGATTTATGCAGATGGGGTGCGCATTTGTGCACGCTCCTACGCTGCTATGGTGCCTTGGGTGCACAAAAAAAATAGAACATGTATTTTTTTGCCCAACGGAAATATGCGTGTAAAAAAGCTAAATGTGAGGGAACCAACTGAAATCAATGAGTTCTATTGTCAGCGGTTTGCACAAGTGATTTTACCTGCACTAAATCGCCCGTCTGAATGAGCCCTAAAGGACTTTTCACATGACGAAGAGCACCGCAAATGTCTGGATTTTGATGTGGAATTGAAAATGTCAGAATTTTGCCGTCAATTCCACATCAAAATCCTCAATTAGTCGGATGGATTTTGGTGCAGAATTCTACCCCTGTGTTTCCCTGAAAATAAGACACAGCATGATTTTCCCAGAATTTTTGAGGATGCAAAATGATTTTTCAGGCTTTTTAAAGGATGCTTGAAATATAAGCCCTACTCCAAAATGAAGCCCTGCTAACAGTTAATTAAAAAAAGTCAATTTAAATAGTGTCCAGGCAGCTATACATGTAAAAAAGTTAAACCTTTTTGAACAAAAATTAATATAAGACACTGTCTTATTTTTGGGGAAACACGGTAGAATGTCAGATTCTGCTACACTGTTGCGAAAGACTCTGTGCCTTGTGAAGACGTCCCTTAAAGGAATGCTGCAGATTTAGAATCTGCAACATTGTTCCAAAGCTAAAACTTGATGCAGCCCTATGTACCATAAATGCGCTAAATTTTGGTGGCATTTTACGACAAGATCTAAGCGCAATCGCATTAGTAATGTGGTAGACCGATGTACTGTGCACCTCCGGCCAGCTCATGGTCCTCCAGGAGTTTTTTATGGCTGCTTTGTAATATTAGTACAATACAGTCGGCTCTGGTTGTGCATGCTCTAAATATAAATGAGGAAGGAAATATCTTCACTGCTGCATACAGAAGAAGTGCAGCTAGAAGTGATAATGATAAACAGTGACTCATAAAAGTCAGACAGAGGCTTTCAGTTTGTAAGGAAAATTCAGAATAGAGAAAAACAGATAAGAAAACTTCCTGACTTTTATCAGCTGTGCGCCGCCTGCAGAACATGTGTTAGACTTTTTTCTCAGAAAATAAAAAAAATGGTAAAACTGGGTGCTGTAGATGGACCCTGCTTCTTTATAGATAAACAGCAGTATCCCCAGAAGAAAGGTGATAAGACTGAAGTATTGCTGAATGTTGCCTACCAGCGGATATGGCTTCCGAGTGTTAAGTAGTGATAAATTGTGTCAAGCCTGCATTGTGAGCTGCACACACAACATCCTCCATACCTCACACGCCAGCATTTCCCATTTCTTAAACATTTCAGCATATAAATTGCTTTCAAGTTGTTTATAAATAAGGCTAGTAAAAGAAACAAACAAACAAAAACATGTAACTTTGTAATAAAAACCTTTAACCCATTGTATCCTGTTCTCCAGCTCTTTGAATGCAGCCAATACGGTATATTCAATGGACTGGGAGGGAGATGAACTACTGTCCCACCAACTGCTCTCATGTGCATGGGTAGCTTAAGGCCTCATGTCCACTGGCAAAATGGCAGCATGCTCCATTGTCTGCGGGTTTCCCGAGCCTATGGAAGCCGTCCAGTCCCGCGGTACACCCACAGCTGAATTACTGCTCCCCGGCGCAGGAGCGCGGGAGAGCAGAAGTTCAAAAAGAAAGAAAAAAAAAAAAAAAAAGAGTGCACGGCGCATGCGGCGGCATGCTATCGGCGTGCCGAGCGCATCCGCCGGGCAGAGAGAAAGAAGATCCGGCCGCGACGGACAGGAACCCGCAGCATCCGGCCTCATGTCCTTGGGAAAGGAGGGTCCCGCTGCGGGATTCTGCATGGAGAATCCGCGCGGGCCCGAATTTCCTAGTGGACATGAGGCCTAAAGGGCTTAAGCAGACGAGCGCTTGCGCAAATATGGTCGCCGCTATGGACAAGTCAAAAATTATTTTTTTTTACCGCTTTAATTTGCACGTGGAAAAAAAAAATGGAGGAAGATAGGTCCTGCCCTATCTTTTCTCGAACGTAGAAAAACTAGGTGCGAGAAAGTTAGGGCAGGGCCTATTTTTCTCGCGCGTAGCAATATTGCATGAGAATCTAGTCAAAATGAAACCAGTGAAAATATGACAATATCACGGTCATGTGTTTAAGCCCCAAAACACACATTTTTAGCAGCAAAGCTTAATTAGGATCTTGCATAATTCTCTTCGTTATGCTACATGGGCAAGCGCGATATCGGATCAAGAAACTCGGCGTGATATCGCGCTTGTCAACGTGCGTTTATTCGCGGATGTTAAGTATTTTTCATGCAAAAAACGCATTGCTTCTGTAAGATTCCGATCCTCATGGGCGTGTTTAAGAGGGGCGCAAGTGTTTCCCATTGATTTCAATGGGAAACAAGGCATCACACTGGCATGCACATTGCTCAGCATGCGATATCTTTAAGGTCCCATCGAAAACAATGGGCGAAACATTCGGAGGAACGCGAAAAAGTAGGACAGGCAGCAATTTTTACCTTGCAGCATCACTGTGAGGCAAAAACATCACTCATGTATATGAGGTCGATCTCAGACGACCGTATGTATAAAATGCTTGCATGTATAACGCAGCGCTTTACCGCTGTGTGACACGGTGGTGAGTGAATTTCACGCACGCTTTCATGCACGGTGTGACTTGTTTCTTTTTTTTTTACATTTCCTGCTCTGTCTCCTAGCAGCGTTGTATATAAATACCGCACTTATACATTGTACAGCGGTTATTACGCGCTCATAGAGAACAATAGGGCTCTATTGCGCGTAATACGCTGTAAAATAGAACATGCTGCGCTCTTTTTGACAAACGTATTGTACACAATAAAAAATTCCAGTGTGAGTGGATCAATGAAAATCAATGTACTTTCATGGACTCCATTCACAGTGTATTATGTGGTGAAATTACGCTCTTGTGAGCCTGCCCTAACTCCATTCGAAAGAATGGAATTCATATTTGTGTGCATATAGCTTTAGGGCAGCATCACACGGCCGTGTTTTCGCAGGTATTTGTGTATGCAAAATCTGCGCATGCTAAACTCAGAGAATGGAACCCATTGACTTCAATGGGTTTGCTCTCATAAGTGCATTTCGTGCGCGTGCAAAAAAGTAGGTCCTGCAATAACTTAAAGGGGTTGTCCCGCGAAACAAAGTTGGGGTATACACTTCTGTATGGCCATATTAATGCACTTTGTAATGTACATTGTGCATTAATTATGAGCCATACAGAAGTTATTCACTTACCTGCTCCGTTGCTGGCGTCCTCGTCTCCATGGTGCCGTCTAATTTTCAGCGTCTAATCTCCCGATTAGACGCGCTTGTGCAGTCCGGTCTTCTCCCTGGTGAATGGGGCTGCTCGTGCCGGAGAGCGGCTCCTCGTAGCTCCGCCCCATCACGTGTGCCGATTCCAGCCAATCAGGAGGCTGGAATCGGCAATGGACCGCACAGAAGACCTGCGGTCCACCGAGGGTGAAGATCCCGGCGGCCATCTTCGCAAGGTAAGTAAGAAGTCACCGGAGCGCGGGGATTGGGGTAAGTACTATCCGTTTTTCTTTTTCAACACATGCATCGGGTTTGTCTTGCGCCGAACGGGGGGGCTATTGAAAAAGAAAAAACCCGTTTCGGCGCGGGACAACCCCTTTAATATGTTATTGCAGCACAATGGTATATCACAGCATAAAACCGCGACCGTGCGAAGAATTGGATTTCAATGGCCTCATTCAGACAAACGTCTTTTTTCTGTGTGAAAAAATAGGACAGACGCCATACGGCCGTATATTTTGTAAAGCGCGTGAAAAGATAGTCCTGCCCTATCTTTAGCCATGATACCCAGCAAGCTCCCACAGACTTCTAAGGCAGCTGGAAAAAAAAAGGGAGAGGAAGGGAGTTACCCGGCGTACAACGCTGGGAAAAATAGGCAGCGCGTCCTAATTAGGTATATTAATGCCATTCCGAGAATTTCTGCCGATCGTTGCTTGCCGTCGCTTTTGCGCATGTTTTAACATTCACGCAGCAGCGCCCCGTGTGAATGGCTTTAAATTCGTGAATTAAGATCAGGACTCGATTGTGTCAAAAAGTCATTCATGTGTTTAAACGCTGCGTACGGGCGAAGGTAAAACCGCATACAGTCGTGTGAAGGAGGCCTACGGGTATGCTCACACGGTGCTAATTCCACCTCAATAAACACATTAAAATCCGTAGCTTTCTGATGCTGTTTTGATGTGGATCTGCACACAGAATCTTCCCTGTCAATGGGCAAGATCCGCATGCGGAATTCTGACAAGTCAATAAATGAATGTAGTATATGGACAAGCACTTACAGTTTTGATATCACAGATATGGAAAAGTCCCTAAAGGTGTTGTCCCATCAGGATTATCCTGGTCCACAGAGTATATGGGCATCAAAGAGGAGAATCCCCAGCAGGTTGTCACTCTGGGTGACTTGAGCCTTCCATATATTACTTGCATGGTCACTATTGTAATACCACATATTTGGCTTGCTATGGCTTCTCTGGCAAAATCACTTGTTAATTTTCAACATACGGCGCAAACGTACTTGTTTAGCCCACCAAAATTTTTTTTTGGGGGGGAAAGGTTGTAAGAAGAAGTGATGGGGTAATTGTCATGGGGTTGGAAACTAAAACCTGCGGCAGATGGCTAGATATGCAGCCACTGAATAGGATACGATATATTACATGGCCCCCATTGAAATGAATGGGTTATCATAATCCTCAAAGCAGAAGCATCTCATCTACAGAGGGGTTCTATGCCGAGGACTCTTCTCTATAATGTCCGTATAAGGGTGACCGCGAAATCACGATTTTGCGTGATCGCGATTTTAACATTACAAGTCCCATAGACCCCTGCAGAAAAAAAGCGCTGCGAAAAAAACCTGTAGTGGGTAGTCACCCTAAACGTGCTTGGAAAGTGATAGTCCTGATTGGAGTACCCCTTAAACTTCACATACTGTATATTGTTTCATGTCATGACCATTTTATGGAAATCACAACAGAGATTGGGCTGACAAATTGTAATACTTTAACAGGATGGTTGTCACAATTAGGAAATGGAATAATTATGACTGCAGTGCACAGAATTAAAGGGGCATTCTGGGACTTTTAACATTTTGAATTGAATTCAATGGAAGCAGTCCCTGCAATACCAACCTGGACTATTGCACTATGATCAGCCCTTTCTGCTTCCTGTGCTGACCGCAGTGACAGCAGACCCCGCTGATCAGCTTATTCCAGCTTCACATGGTCGTATTTGCACGCACAATACCCAGTAAATAGAACCCATTGATTTCAATGGGTTTGTTCACATGCACCAATTTGCACACCAAAAGTCTCTATAGAAGTCAATGGGAATAAGCTGTGGGCAGTGCCATATCCTCTGTAGGAAGAAAGTCAGGGAAGTTGAAATTTCTCTTTTTCCCCAACATCTTCAGTTGGAGAACAGTTTCCAGGATGTCATACACATTAAATGATTGGCCAATCCCATTAATATCAGAAGGTTCAACTGACTTTTCTTCCATGTCTATGCCAGCTTAAAGCGGTTGTGCCAAAATGTACACCTCATTTCACAATGCAGGCCCCAGGGCAAATACCAGATCGCCCCGGGTCCCACTCTCGGCAGTCCCAGCAAACAGTTGATATTGCTGGGGAAAGCTGCAGGCAGCAGAACAATCACCCTGCAGCAGCCGCCGTGGGGGAAATGTGGTATTAAAAGACTGTAATTACAAGACTGCACACGTCCGCCTGAATAGGAGCTGCTCTTACAAATCCGCTCTCCCTTCCAGCCCTATGGGGGGATACTGAGCAGGGGAACCCTAATGGGACATATGAACAAGGGTTATCATCTTGCAACAACCCCTTTACTTGTCACCACTAAATGTATGCGATTGCTGATACCGTGCATAACCCAACCAGTTCTTGAACATATGCCTGTATTTGTATCTCACAATCTGTTATTCAGAAGCCATTATATCTTCCTTCTCAGTAATGTGCAACAAACATTGTGCAACAGGAAAACAATACTGCTTGTCTGTTTAGCTCAGGATCCTGTTTACACTACAATGTGTTACTAGGAAAATAAATGAAAAGTTTTCATTGTATTCAGTTTACAAAAACTTTCAAGTGACTCTCCCCCTCCCCCCTCCACTCCACCCCCATACACTTCACTATTATTTCTTATCCTTGCAGGAAAGGAGGATTGGGAACATCAAACGTGTTCATTTCATTCCCTGCCCTAGAATTTGTGCATTGCCTGTTCTACAAGTGCAGCTGAAATCGGAGGGATCATCTAGTGTGAAGAGAATAATGTACAGTGCCATAACAGGTAGAATCAACTCAACGAGGTCCTCCCGCCTGAACTGCAATTAGTGTGGCAATGTACAGAAAGGTCTTTTTATCAAACTTTTGGAAATGGTCTTCAGGGACACACTATATATCCTTGAACCAGTGGAGTAACTATAGGGGATGCAGGGGATGCCGTTGCACCGGGGCCCATAAGGTCTCAATTCTCCATATAGGGAGCCCAGTACTATGAATAAAGCATTATAGTTGGGGCCCTGTTACAGGTTGTGCAATGGGGCCCAGAAGCTTCAAGTTATGCCTCTGCATTAAGGGGTTAAGAAAAGTTAGGGGGCCCCAAGATAAACTTTTGCACCCGGGCCCATGAGCCTTTAGCAACACTCCTGCCTTGAACATACACCATGCCCCCTTTAAATGCCCCACTACTATTTGCTGGCTACTCCCCTTTACAGGTTGACGCACCGTACTACATTATAGATTTTTTGCAGAAAAACGTTAGCCAATTGCCTATAGCAAACCATCAGCTGCACCTTCTCATCTGCAACCAGCCAATCATTGATGGAGTGCTGTCAGGAGAGGATCGCCAAGTCCTACTGGTGACCAGCAGCAAAGTGGTCAGCAACCCCAGCACAGCAATTAGACCCTTGATGGAAGCAGTCACCTAATAAGCCTCTCCTTCCTGATCACCAGCTGGCATTGTGTACTGATTAGAGATGAGCGAACGTGTTCGGCCCCGCCCTTTTCGCCCGAACACCGAACTTTGCGAGTAATTCCGTGCTCGGGCGAAAAAAGTTCGGGGGTCGCCGTGGCAGCGCGGGGGGGTGCGGCGGGGAGTGGGGGGAGAGGGAGAGAGAGAGGGCTCCCCCCTGTTCCCCGCTGCTGCCGCCCGCGCCGCCGCGCCGCCGCGCCGCCGCGCCTCTCCCCGCCCCCCGGCGCCCGCCGAATCTTTACGCGCGAACACTGAAGTCCTCGGAAAAGCCGGTGTCCGGGTGCGTAAGTGCTCGTTAAGAACACGTTCGCTCATCTCTAGTACTGATGCATGGGGCTTAGTCTAGGTAGTGCCGAGGTAGAGGAAATGTTGGGTGAGCGTTCCCTTCCAGGATGTTTCTACACCACCTGGGGGATCTCTTTGTGGGATCCAGAAGGTCTCCCCATTTTCCAGGAGTCTCCTGGACATTCGCAGATTTACAGCGTGACTCTCCATTTCTAGTCCTACAAGAGGGTCCAGAGCGGGTAAACTGCTCAATGACATTCATATGCCCTATTGGGGCATATAAGCAGGGGTGGTGATCTTTGCAGAACTCCTTTGAGAGCAGCGCAAAAGAGGAGGGTTTTGTATGTAAAATCTGGGATCTGTAAAGGTGTTTTTACATGGGTAATGCTAATTCTTGTGCACAACCTGCATCACTCAGAACACGGACACTCCATCCATGTCCTATTCGGGTGTGAGACCTGCACAAAATAGGAGATGTACTGCAGGTCTGAGGGAAAAATTGCTTGTGTGCATGAATCTATTCAATAATTGTGTTCTTTTCCTGTCCGAGTTCCGGACATATTGCAATCGGACGGAACTTGTGCGGGAAATATCACCCAAGTTAATACTCCCTTAGGCCAGCTTCACACAAGCATATGCGCAATTGCGAGCACTTTAGTGCAACATTTTCCCGTTAGGAACAAGGTTTTTTTGCATGCATATCAGCATATTTTACTGTACTTTTTCTGTCCAGAGGACATGTTTTCTTTGCACGCAGAACACAAAGACGCACCTTGCGTATTGTGCATGCATTTGCACTTTCCCCATCAACTTCTATAGGGACCTTTCGTGTACAAATATGCACAAAGATAGAGCATGTTCTATCATTTTGTGCACAACTGAAGTGCACACGAAAAAAATCAGGAAATATGTACCAACACATTGAAAAGCGCATGCAATTGCGCATGCATCTTTTGCATGAAGATGTATGCACAAATATGTCCGTGTGAAGCAGGCCTCAGAGCTCCTTCACATGGGCGGATTTGCGCATGTAAAACCTATGTGCGCAATATGTAGAGAATAGAACCCGTTGCTTTCAATCAGTTCTTACCCATGTCCATATTTTCTCGTGCATTTCACGCACATGAACAAAAAAAGCATGCTCTTCTTTTGTAAGGGTCCCATAAAAGTGTATGGGGAGTTGAAAATGCGCGCGCAATACACGAGGAGAAGCGTAATATGCTGCAGAATTCAACTGGAAAAAGAGCACATATGGAACTCATTAGGCTAAATAGCTATGTAAATCGGGTTTGTTTGTCTGCCCCGTGCAAATGAACAAGTATTGCAAATGCAAAAAGCACAGTAAAATACGCCAACACACGCACAAAAAAACCTCATCCACAGCGCAAATACGTTGCACTGAAACATGCGCAATTGTGCATACACCTGTATGAAGGAGCTGTTGGGCCGGACTCATGCGGTCATATTTGTGCTGTGATCGAGTCTTTATTTGTGTGCGTTTTTGTGCATACCATTGTACTTTTTGCGCTGGTGGGGTGACTTCACATGGGCGCAGTACACAATCCTGCCCTGATTTAAAAGGCCTAATTAGTTTCAGGTATGTTCTTCTTCCCTAAAAATTGCGCTGCATGATTCACAATTTCACGGGTATTCTGTACCCCACATAGACCTCAATGGGGCCTTTGGAGCGCATATGGCCATTAAAATAGAGGATGCTGCATTTTTTTTCGCATGCGTGAAAAACGAGGCACGAGAATGAGCCATTGAAATCAATAGGTCCTATTCTCTGCGTATTGCGCGTGCAAATATGCGCATGTGAGTCCGACCTTAGTCTATAGCTTTTGAATCCAAGGTAAGAGTGGCTGTCTACACATATAATAAAACCAGGTGAAGAAGAGTCATGAATTGTAGTTAGGGGTAGTTGTAGCCCCCTTGCCAGTAGTGTGCCTAAGGCAGTCCCCCTATGACAACTCTGCCTGTACGCTTGTGTAATCAGCCTTTCCTGAGGGGGGCCATGCCTGTTTCACTCTGACATCGATCCAAACTGTAATGCGAGCTCCTGCAGTAGTTAGTTCATCTAAGGTGAACTTTATCCTGAAACTGCTGTTGTACCCATAATATACAGTGTATACATACACACAAGTGGTGTTCTAGGAAGCACCAGGGATGAAATACTGCTTATGTAAGAGAGGCAGCATCTTCTAGAACCTATTAACCCCATTGCCAAAGTGAAATGTAGGAAACAAATGTGCAATCCAGCTTTATAGAAGGCCAGATAGACATTCATGGGGACGTTGTGCTGCGCTGCACCTTATAACAATTGGTTCTGATAATGAAAAACAGACATTGCAGCCTCCTCATAGGGAATATGAAAAGAAGAAAGGGTCAGAGATGCAAGAAAGCAGCTGAAATCCTTCACACCGACCGGGACAATGACACATGAATGGGGAGATCCTTGCATAATCTTAAAACGAAACAGTATCACAATGGGAGGTGAATTTCAATGACCCACATATACACTTTGTCAAAAATACATTGCGCCCCTAGAAGAAGTTGTTGTTTAGTTGCTGAACTCGGCATGCAGTTCCATCTCAGGTAGATATGTAAATGATGAGAGTTGTGGTGTGATTAGATGAACGGTCTTGCCTCTTCAGACCCTAAAAGTGGTTCCACCTTGGTCTATAAGAGGCTCTCAGAGACTCCTTGTGTGTAGTGACCTCTTCTTCCACTTGTGTAGATCTTGTTGACCACTAGACGCCTCTACGACGGAGAGAAGAGATTTTGCCCCGTTACCAGAGTCTGAGAGGGGGCACATTATTGGGATCGGAGGAGCTGGATGGTTGTATCAACTAATTGTCCACCGCCTAGGATGTTCTGACCAGACTGTTAGGAAGTTTTGGCCGGTGAATGCGTGAGGGCACACACAGAGGGTGACCGGGCTTAGGACGCCCTCAACAAACCACCAGTGCAAACGATCATCTGATGGTCCTACAAGTACAAGCAGCTCCAACTGTTTGTGCCATCCAGAGACACAGGGAGCCATCGTTACAAGCCTCTGTGTCTGTCTCAACCATTTCCAGGCTCTTGGCTGAAGGACATTTGGTTTCACGGAGCCCATTACGTTTGCTGCCTCTGACACCCGCCCATCATCGCTTCCGTTTGCAGTGGTGTTGTAAACGATAAAACGATGCTATGGAGTGGAACCGGGTTGTCTTCCGCATACAGGTTTAGTTTGGGCACTAATGATGGTCGTGTTCATGTCTGGAGACCTCGAGGTGAGTGCCTCAATCCTGCCATTGCTGTGGAGTGCATACTGCCCCCACTGCTGGTGTGATGATCTGGGGGGCCATCACATACGACATTCGGTCACCCCTAGTAGTGGTATGAGGGATGATGACAGCTCATTGATATGTTCAGGACATCCTGCAGCCACATGGCAGAACGGCCAAAAGGCATTTTCCAGCAGGATAATGCTCGGCTGCACACACAAGGGGGGGGGGGTCACAAGAATGTCTCCACCACATCACCACACTTCTGGAGCCTCCATGCCTGCCCGCATTACACTTTGTATCCAAGCTAGAGGCGAAACAACAGGGTACTAGAGCCTCCATACCTGCTCCATATCACATCTTATATCCAATCTAGAGACAGCCCAACAAGGTACTAGAGCCTCCATGCCTACCAGTATCGCATCTTGTATCCAAGCTAGAGGCAGTACAACAGGGTACTAGAGCCTCCATGCCTACCAGTATCGCATCTTGTATCCAAGCTAGAGGCAGTACAACAGGGTACTAGAGCCTCCATGCCTGCCCGTATCACATCTTGCATGCAAGCTAGAGGTGGCCCAACAGGGTACTAGAGCTTCAATGCCTGCCTGTATTACATCTTGTATGCAAGCTAGAGGCGGTACAACAGGGTACAAGACCCTCCATGCCCACCTGTATCACATCTTGTATCCAAGCTAGAGGCGGTACAACAAGGTACTAGAGCCTCCATGTCCGCCCATATCATATCTTGTATACAAGCTAGAGGTGGTACAACAGGGTACAAGACCCTCCATGCCCACCTGTATCACATCTTGTATCCATGCTAGAGGCGGTACAACAGGGTGCTAGAGCCTCCATGCCCCCCATATTACATCTTGTATCCAAGCTAGAGGTGGCCCAACAGGATACTAGAGCCTCCATGCCCGCCTGTATCACATCTTGTATCCAAGCTAGAGGCGGTACAACTGGGTACTAGAGCCTCCATGTCCACCCATATCATATCTTGTATCCAATCTAGAGGCGGTACAACAGGGTGCTAGAGCCTCCATGCCCCCCATATTACATCTTGTATCCAAGCTAGAGGTGGCCCAACAGGATACTAGAGCCTCCATGCCCGCCTGTATCACATCTTGTATCCAAGCTGGAGGCGGTACAACAAGGTACTAGAGCCTCCATGTCCGCCCATATCATATCTTGTATCCAAGCTAGAGGCGGTACAACTGGGTACTAGAGCCTCCATACAAGGGGTCAGTTTTCCGCAATAAATTCTCCTTTTGCTCTGATATGGTAACCACTTACTTATATAAACGTTACAATCACACAGAGAAAGTTTCATTCATGTCCGACAACTCCTTGTAGGGGAGGGATTCTTCTTACAATGACTGTATATAGAATAGCATTCCGAAGGAGGTTTCTTTTGAACATCCCTTAAATTCCCTCCGGCGTGTTTTGTTTGTGTTTGATCCGATGGTACAGATGACTCCTGAGTCTGATGAGGCGTGTGATAATCTGCAGATCAGATCAGATTTTGGTTTATTATGAGCAAAAATAATTCAGAATTTTTATTACTGTCAATTAAAAAGAGATTTTCTCCTGTGATCTGCACATTACACTATATAGCGTGCGCACGTGTCTCCCAGGAACGAGCTGCAATGTGGGGTGTTTCTCTAAGACTGTAGACTTCAGCTTCCAACACCCTGACTGACTCCCTGCTGGGCTAAAGACCAAACAAACTGTAAAAATCAGTCACAGGAACTTCCTGACGATCTCATCAATATTTTAATTCTACTTTCAGTATTTAGCGATGTCAATTGGAGGTTTTGAGGACAAATGTGAAGTTAGAATAGATAAAAAAATTCTCACTGATTAAATGAACGATCTAATACAGGAGTGAATAGCTTTTTCTGGTCTGAGGGCCACATTGCCATACTGAACCACTTCCAAGGGCCACAAGGATATTAGCATGTGAGACATTTATGGTGTATTCTAAGTATATGCCATCATAAATCAAAGTAAGTTCCACTTCCAGGACTATTGGGAGAATAGAGGCCACCTTCCTCCCTAATCAGCACTCCAGAGAGGAGGAGACAATGAATGTGGCTCTCTCCATTGTAGATGATGGATTTCGAGGTAACGACCAGCATTTCACAAGTCCTATAAACTACAATGGAGAGAGCCGCATGCATATACTATGCCTCTAAGTCAAATACTCATTTCTGAAGTGCCAGGGGGTTCAAGAGACTTTATTCTCCAGATATAAAGGGGACCCAGACATGGCTACACAGTGCACCCTTAGTACTTGTCCTAATATACAGAGTACCCAGACATGGCTACACAGTGTACCCTTAGTACTTGTCCCAATATATAGGGGACCCAGACATGGCTACACAGTGTACCCTTAGTACTTGTCCTAATATACAGAGTACCCAGACATTGCTACACAGTGTACCCTTAGTACTTGTCCTAATATACAGAGTACCCAGACATGGCTACACAGTGTACCCTTAGTACTTGTCCTAATATATAGTGGACCCAGACATGGCTGCACATTGTACCCTTAGTACTTGTCCTAATATATAGTGGACCCAGACATGGCTGCACATTGTACCCTTAGTGCTTGTCCTAATATATAGGGGACCCAGACATGACTACACAGTGCACCCTTAGTACTTGTCCTAGTATATAAGGGACCCAAACATGGCTACACAGTGCACCCTTAGTACTTGTCCTAATATTTAGGGGACCCAGACATGGCTGCACATTGTACCCTTAGTACTTGTCCTAATATATAGGGCACCCAGACATGGTTACACAGTGCACCCATAGTACGTGTCCTAATATTTAGGGGACCCAGACATGACTACACAGTGCACCCTTAGTAGTTGTCCTAATATTTAGGGGACCCAGACATGACTACACAGTGCACCCTTAGTAGTTGTCCTAATATTTAGGGGACCCAGACATGGCTACACAGTGTACCCTTAGTACTTGTCCTAATATATAGGGGACCCAGACATGGCTACACAGTGTACCCTTAGTACTTGTCCTAATATTTAGGGGACCCAGACATGACTACACAGTGCACCCTTAGTACTTGTCCTAATATTTAAGGGACCCAGACATGGCTACACAGTGTACCCTTAGTACTTGTCCTAATATTTAGGGGACCCAGACATGACTACACAGTGCACCCTTAGTACTTGTCCTAATATTTAAGGGACCCAGACATGGCTACACATTGTACCCTTAGTACTTGTCCTAATATATAGAGGGCCCAGTCATGGCTACACAGTGCACCCTTAGTATGTCCTAATATAGAGGACCCAGACATGGCTACACAGTGCACCCTTAGTACTTATCCATTCCTGATGCCCTGCTATGTGCCACTCCTCTTCACCATCACATGAAAACTATGTGCGAACAGCCACGTATAGATATTTCTGTGTCAAGATGATTGGGCCAGCACAGGCTTTCATAGAGGGCCACATGTGGCCCCAGGACCGCATGCTGTGTACCCCTGCTATAATATTAACATTAACTTCCCCTTGCTTATACAGCCCCAACATATTCCACAGCACTGAACTCATGAGGTCAATTAACCCATCAGTGCATGCTTTTGGAGTTAACAATTTAGAAAATCTACACAGTGATACCATATATGCACAGATATTAGGTATATATTATTTATGCTGATTGACATGTCCAATGGATTACGAAGTCAACTGTGAGGAATCTGAATTCTCCTTAGCTCTTATTTGTTATATCTCCACATTTACTATGGTAAGTCTATACTAGAGAGTTATTGGCTACATAATTTTGTGAAACCAAGTCCGGCTTGTTCACACTGGCATTTGACGTTTTCGTTATTTGGCTCTATTCTAGTAATTGAATAATGGCACATATAGAAGTGCTGGATACAAACAACCAGAACAAAAATCAATGAGCTGGGGAAAGATTTCAATTGCAACTCTAATACCCTGGTCAAAACAGAGTTGGTGCCCACCTCTTGGCTGTCAGGATCAACAGACATGGATCCACCGAGCTACAGACTGGTTTAGCTTTTGGATAAATCTTGAGGTGCCATCTGAGGTACCCCATCTTCACCTTTTATGTATAGTATATAAGGCTTAAAAAGAGGTCCATCCCATTCAGCCTACTATCCTACACTGTTGATGCAAAGGAAGGCAAAAAAAAACATTTTTTGGGAAAAAAAATCCTTCCTGACTTCAAATCTAGTGATTAGAATATCCCCTGGATCAACAATCCTTCCCAATTAGTCAGTGATATAAAATTTAATATTGTTACACTCGAGAGAGTGTCCAGGCCAATCTTGAACTCTTTTGGCGAATTTGCCATCACCACGTCTTCAGGCAGAGAGTTCCATAGTCTCACTGCTCTTATAGTAAAGATCGCCCTGTCTGTGTAGAAACCTTCTTTCCTCTAGATGTAGAGGATGCCCTCTTGTTACAGTCCCAGTCCTGGTATAAATAAATGATGGGAGAAATCTTGTATTGTCCCCTGATATACTTATACACAATTATTAGGTCGCCCCGCAGACATCTTTTTTCTAAACTAAATCACCCCAATTTTGATTACCTCTCTGGGTATTGTAGTCCGCCCATTCCATTAATTACTTTAGTAGCTGGCTTACTTTGTACCCGCTCAAGCTCTGATATGCCCTTCTTGAGTACCTGTGCCCAAAACTGTCCACAATATTCCATGTGTGGTCTGACAGTGACTTGTAAAGAGGAAGAACAATGTTCTCATCATGTGGCCTTAGACCTCTTCTCATGCATCCCATGATCCTATTTGCCTTGGCAGCAGCTGCCTGACACTGGTTGCTCCAGTTAAGCTTACAGTTAACTAAAACCCTCAAGTTCTTCTCCATGTCAGTGTTACCCAGTGGTTTCCCATTTAGTGTGTAATGGTGACATGTATTTCCCTCCCCTGGTGCAGAACCTTACATTTATCAGTGTTAAACCTCATTTACCACTTCTCTTCCCAAGACCCCAATTTATACAGATCCCTCTAACACTGTATACTGCCTTCTCTTGTGTTAATTACTTAAAAAAGTTTTGTATCATCTGCAAATATCAATATGTTACTGTACAATCCCTCTACAGCGTTGTTAATGAATAAATAAACCAAGATCTCACCTCCTTGCCAGGTTGTGCTTGCTCCTTTCTTATTTTCACTAGCAGGGATATATCCACGCCCTTCACCACTCAGTCCCAGTAGTTTGTTGAACACATAGACATAAAATCCGGGAGCTTGGGCTACGTGAAAAATCCTTCAGCTTTATTCATTTATCAGTGCTCATACATCAGGATTACATGGAGAAGGCGTTTCGATTTCCTCAGGAGGTGGTTGTTAATGAATACTGCCCAATACTGCCCCCTGTGGTACCCCACTAGGAATGGTGACCCAATCAGAGTATGTTCCATTAATAGCCACCCTTTGCTTTCTATCACTGAGCCAGTTACTTACCCCCTTACACACATTCTCGCCCAGACCAAGCTTCTCATTTTATACATCAACCTTTTATGCGGCACGGTATCAAATGCTTTGGAAAAGTCCAGATACACAAGATCCAGTGACTCTCAGTCTAGAACTTACCTCCTCGTAGAAGGTGATCAGGTTGGTGTGACAGGAGCGATCTCTCATAAACCCATGCTGATACAGAGTTACACAGCTATTTTCCTTGAGGTCCTCCAGGATAGCACCTCTTAGAAACCGCTAAAATTTCTTATCCACAATAGAAGTTAGACTTACTGGCCTGTGGTTCACTTTTTGACTCCTTTTTGAATACAGGCACTACATTAGCTATGCACCAATCCAGTTGAATAGACCCCATCACAATAGAGTCCTTAACCCTTTCCAATCCAATGTTGGGCCTGCCCCGACATCATCATTTTCCTTAACAGCTCCAATGTTGGGACAGGCCCAACACTGCAGTGCAGTAGTGCATCTGCACCGATCGTCAGACACATCAGGTGCAGATGCACTCCTGCACTGGTCCTCATCGAGGACCCCCGAGACGGCAGAAAGGGTTTTTAACCCTTTCTGCCTTCTCCTTTACACATTACATATTGCTCAATTAGCGCTATGTAATGCACGGAGATTCCGCCCAGCGATCATGTGTCCAGTGTCACACCGCCAGTGTCACCTGACCACAACTGTCACATGATCGCCGAGCTGGGAGGCTGAAGGGAAAATGCGGAAGTATTCCCCCCACGGTGTAGTGACCACCTGCACCCTCCTGAACTCTGTCAGATCAGGAGGGTGAAGGGAAAATGTATTTTTCTCATCCATTCTCCCTAGCTCCAATTTATTTGGAGCTGGGGAGAATGGATGAGAAAAAATAGATTGAAAAGGGTTAAATATAAACCTCTTTAAAACTGACTTACTGGCGTTTCCACCCTCCACTAACCAACTCATTCTGACATCTCTATCTCAGTGTGTGGCGCCACCATAACTCCCAGACAGCATGCCCGCTGCCTTGGGGTCATATTTGACTCTGATCTCTCATTTACATCTAATCTCTGTCCCAAACATGTCAGTTGCACCTCAAGAACAACATCGCAAGAATTCGCTCTTTTCTCATTGTAGACACGCTAAAAACGCTTACTGTTGCCCTCATCCACTCACGGCTCGATTACTGCAACTCATTGCTGATTGGCCTCCCTTGCACCAGACACTACAATCCATCCTGAATGCAGCAGCCAGGCTCATCTTCCTGTCCAGCCGCTACTCAGACGCCTCTGCCCTGTGCCGGTCACTGCACTGGCTGCCCGTTAAACACAGAATTCAATTTAAACTTACTACCTTCATTCACAAAGCCCTCCACAGCCCAGCGCCCCCTATATTGCCTCCCTCCTCTCAATCCATCACCCAGCCCGGGCTCTCCGCTCTGCTATCGAAGCTAGACTGCGCACCCCTCTAATTCGAACTTCTCACTCCCACCTTCAAGACTTCTCCAGAGCAGCACCAGTCCTCTGGAACGCACTACCAAAGGCTACCCGGGCAATCCAAAACTTCAGGCGTGCTCTAAAAACGCACCTCTTCAGGGAGGCATACCGCATACCCTAACCAAACCCTTCTGTACTCCGCCTGATAACATGCTCCCTGACCTACTGACTGCAATCCCTGCTAGCCATCATAAACCGCTCCTGCAGCCATACTGTTTCTGCTATCCCACGGCTAAATGTCTGACCATTGTCTATGTGTATAGCATCCCTCACTCTCCACCTCACCATACCGTGCACATCTCCAGCCCTTTACCTTCTGTATCACCCCATTACTTCTAGTATGTAAGCTCGTTGGAGCAGGACCCTCACCCCTATTGTTTCCATCAGCTGATTACTATGTAACCGTGGTTCTGTAATTTTTGTACTTTTGTCTTTCTGTATTCCCCCTGTCTATGTAAGCGCTGCGGAATATGTTGGCGCTATACAAATAAAGATTATTATAAATAACCTTCTATCCATCACATGCCTTCATTCCTTTTTAACTCAGGGGTGTATGCCATCAGGACCCGTCGATTTATTACAGCGTTACACCAGGGAATGGCAAGTAACACTAAAGTCTGAATATCGGCTGCCAAAATATGTGAATTGTTCTCTAAACAGGTATTGAAGAGTTTATCGTTACCTTTTTCTACTCCTTTAATGATCGACCCCACTTCTTAGATAATAAAAAAAAATACGATATAGAGTCCAAAATGTAGAATTTTATATTCATACCTTTGATATAAAGGTAAATGTAAAAGATAAAGGTAACAAAAGTATCTCATCCAATAAACTGGAAGAAAACACACATGGAGCCATAAGAACGAGAAGAACGAGAGCCGTGAAGTCACTGATGGCATCATTTTTCCTGAATATTAACACAGATTGTGGTCTATAATATATTACAACTTTTCCTCTGAGGGAAATGTGCTTTTTATTCAACAGCAACTTTTTAATTACACATGTGATTTGTTTTTAATAATAGGAGGAGTGCTCACAGTGAGACATAAATATGAATTAATGTAGCTGGGGTTTGCAATTTATTCATGAACGTCTCAATAAAACGGCATGATTTAATTCTCTCAGTTAACCTCTTTTGTACTGACGGGCTCCTTCATGAAACCATAATGATTAAAATATAATATCATGTTACTGGGGCTGAATTTCAAATTAATATGGAGATTTGATGGAATATGTGAGCTATATACAACAGATAGTGTTTGTTCTTCATAGGGTAACTGCAATTTGGGTCACCAAGACAACTACTGCTTTTTTAAGAGGACTCCAGACGACAAGGAGGTGGGGGGATGTCTCACAAAAAAATGTGATTCTGACTATATGAAACAAATAGGATCTAGCTGTTCACAAAAAATGTGCTCTGTGGGCTCTGTCGGTATCTCTGGTGCCTATTAAATTTTTTTTTCAGATTTGTCCTTTATTATATATACTCATACATTACCCATAATAATTTAATACATGGACATGTTATGGCTTACCAAAATAGGATCAAACAGTCACATTAACATTAAGGGCAGAGCTGTAACTAGACACTATAGGGCCCTGATGCAAAATCTGTAACAAGGCCCCTTACCTACCATGTGCTATTGATAATACTGGTATCTTCTTATGTGATGTGGGGGCCTTTGGCTCCTTAAGGCTCCAGGACTCAGTAACACCTGCTACCCCTAAAGCTTTGGCCCTGATTAAGGGCATATTCCCAAGGCAGAAATTTACTGCTGATATGCTGCAGAATCCACATGGAATCTATGTCATGGGTGGTGGGATGCGACTCAGGATCCAGGATACGATGCAGCAGATGGAGTAACCAAAGTGCACATTATTTATTGCATTATTGTAGAGCTAATCAATAATAAGATAACAATAAGGATTTATCTATTTAACTTTTGTTTTACAGTGACTAGGCCCTAACTATTGTTAGCTAAAATATAGTAATAGTAATACCTTGCGAGGAATTTGTAATAATAGCAATACCTCGTTAACTCAACTAATATTGGTACCATTTCACAAAATGTAAGAGTTTATGTATGACACAGTGACACGGCTTCCCCTTAGCGGTTAACACTCCAATGCAGTCTATCAAAAGGCAGATGACAGTATACTCTAGCAGTGTCCTTTTAAGGCATGCTTGATTTCTTAGGCAATGTCTGACTCTCCTTTGACCACCAAGCAACTCAGTTCAAGAACAGGGGCTTGAGCATCAGCACTTGCTAACAATACAATTTCCTAAGTATATTTCCTATCCTCTGTGGCAGGCCTGCTAACTAGCTAGTGTTTAACCCTTTCTGCTGTGCACTCCTAGCAGTTTTAATGAGGCCGGCCTCACTTACAGTCCATAGGGTGGGAATCACTGCTGCTATCAACCCTGGCTTGTCTACAGTCAAAAACGTGACTCTACTGTGCTGTCCTCTTTGCTGGCCAACAGTCAGCCTTTCCTCCACTCTGTTGAGTCCCTTCCTTGTAAAGTCAACCGCTTCCCTCTCTCTTGCTTGTCTATGCACTCTGCAGTGCCCCAGTAGTACCTGCAGCTTCAGTCAAAGCACTTTGTGCTCTCTAGGTCTCCTCTGGCAGACAGCAGCATCCCTTTCTTCAGTCCAGCAGAATAGCACACACAAAATAGGTCACACTGCAGACTTTTTACATCAGGGCATCATTCTTTTGAAAAATTCCTACTGAGCATGCTCAGTTTCATAGCACCAACATCTGCTGCAAATTTTGGGACAATTTTTAGTGCCTCTGCACAGTCCATCTCTATAGCAACTTAACCTTTTAGGGAAACCCCTGATATCTGGTGCAAATCTGCACCAGTAAAGTCTCACACTCATTTTAATGTGAATCCATGATGTAGTCTAAGATGGAACAGATTTCATACCTGTTCATGGAGAGAAAAAAAATGACATGTTACTTCTTGACATGGAATCTGCTCTGGGAATTAATCACGCAGATTTGCCAATTGACAAGGGATAAATCCATGTCTGATCCATGGCATAGAAAGTAGCAAACCTGTGGCAGAAATACATGTCTTAGTCTTAGGGGCAGAATCCACACTGAGAAATCTGACCCAGGTTCCGTCATGTGAAGATACCTTAATAGGGGAGACATCAACAGATGACTCCACTATTAATGTGTCCATCCAATTCAGCTGCACAAACATTATTTATAAGGGTATATTCAGATATAGTGGTCATGTCAGTTTTTTTACCCCGACTACTGAAAAACACTGCCTTTTTTGCCAAATCACAGCAAAATTGCAGGCAATTTACTGCAAATAATACAGCATGCCCACCATGTCTGAATATACCATAAGGCTAGGGCTTCATTGTGACTTTTGATAAAATTACAGTTTCTATGAAACTTTCTATCATTACCCTGTGGTGCAATTGCCATAAAGAACATAGTAGGGCATGACACACTTACCAACTGCTACGTTGCTGCAATTTGAGTTCCACTCTGGTCCCCCATCATCCCACATGACCTCCACTTTCTGAGTAGCTTTATACCTGATGCCTTCTGGAAGTGATGTGTCTCTAATCACTCCTATGAGAGTTGCATTGAAGCTCTCATTGGATTCAACAGAGAAAAGTCACTTCTGGGGCAGACGCAGGAGCATACAGCAAATCACAGGGGACCGGAGTGGAACTGAAAGCTCGGCAACGTATCAATCGGTAAGTGTGTCACCTGCCCTAATATATTCTCTATGACAAATACACCCCAGGGAAACGCCAAAACAGGCCAACACTGGCAATCTTCTAAAGTCTATATTCAGTCTTTCAATACTGTGAAAGTGTGAATGCAAAGGGAAGCCTTGTGGCACCGTATATGCATGAAGTCATGTACATGCCTTAGACCGCACCAATGAAAACTTGGAAAACAGGGATCACAGCATTGTATTATATTTGCATCCACCTCTGCCTGTATTTAAAAATCAAATTAGGTGACAGATATAACCCCGTCTGACTTCTTGCTAATTTCAAGCAGAACGCCATGCAAAAGAGCTTGCGCTAAAGAAGTATTTACCATAATAACCCATTCAGATGTAAATGCACGCATTCTGTACAGCACATGTGTCGCTATGTGCATTTATTACATGGCACAAGTGTTAGACCGATAAAGTGGATAATATGTGATGAATCTATCCGGTGTTAATAGTGTCATTATAGAGAAAGACAACAAACACATATTAATACTAATGATATTATGGACATGCATCCAGCATGAAAATGTATTAGCAGACTACTCTGAGAAGGAGTAAAGGTTACTATATGCAAATCATTCATTTGGTCGGATTGACCAATAACCAGTGGCAGTTTGTATATATTTTTGACCTGCTCTCTCCATGCTATGCAATGTAAAGCAAAGTAACAACCATAGAATATCAGAAATATCGCATTTAGTTAAAATTTTAAATTGGGGAGGGGCTAGTGAGTTTTAAAATAAAAATGATAGATTGGTTCACATGATAGGTATGACGACCTCTCTCTTGATTTAAAGGGATTGTACCAGAATTAAAGGGGTATTCCCACTTCCTATTTCAGTGTCAAATTGTAATACAATGCACTCACCCATAAAATGCTTATTTCCAAAATGCTCCGTTCTCCAGATTTGCAGCTATTGATTCTTTGGTCCTCTGGTTGTTTACTGCTCGCTGCCATGGAAACAGACTACCTCTTTTATGGAAAGAAATAGCACCGCACAATGGTAGGTGGTGGCCGGGTCAAAAGCTAGTGGGCATGTGTTTCTGAGATCCTGGCCATCAGATTTAGATGAAAGAAGTCACAAGTGCCGGCCTGCTCTGTTCCTCTGCTACTTCTTTTCATAAGAGGGGTAATCTGTTTCCCTGGCAACAAGTAATATATAACCAGAGGACCAAGGAATCAATATCTGCAATATCTGGAAAACAGAGCATTTTAGAAATAAATATCTTATTGGTAATTATTGTTTTGCGATTTCGAACACATTGAAATAGAATTCGTGATATGGGAGTACCCCTTTAGCTTTTATCTGAGACCTCCCCCGATCTTGAAAAGACCTCCTTCTTCTCATCACTGCAGGGTCGCTTCTCTCACATGGGGTAACATAGTATGTTAGGCTGAATGAAGACAATGTCCATCTAATTCAGTCTGTTTCTAGCTCCCCCTTGTTGATCCAGAAGAAGGCAAAACCCCCTAATGAGGCAAATGCCAATTTAGCTCAATTAGAAGAAAAAATTCCTTCCCTACCCCATAATGGCAGTAAGAATAATTCCTGGATCAACGTTTGAGTTCTACCTAACTCCAAGACCCAGATCAACAACCCCGCTGGTCACCTAATGTCTATATCCTGTAATATCATAGTACTCTGGAAAGACATCTAGTCCCCTCTTAGACTCCTCTATGGATTTTGCCATCACCACGTCCTCAGGCAGAGAGTTCCACAGTCTCACTGCTCTTACGGTAAAGAACCCCCTTCTGTGTTGGTGATGAAAGCTTCTTTCTACTAGACGTAGCGGTTGCCCTCTTGTTACCTTCGCAGTCCTGGGTATAAACAGATCATTGGAGAGATCCTTGTATTGTCCCCCAATGTATTTATACATAGTTATTTGATCGCCTCTAAACAGTCCTTTTCCAGGTGTTTTATATATGTTGTAGGACCTTCAATGACGTCACCAGGAGGTGGAGCGATGATGTCACCAGGGGTGGAGCATAAGAATCACACACACATACTCACAGACAAGTGGTCTTTAGTAGTTTGATTGGTGGCATCTAGGGATGAGCGAACGTGTCCGTTACGGACACATCCGCACCCGGACACCGGCTTTGCCGAACACTGCAGTGTTCGCGCGTAAGTGTCCGGGTGCCGCCGGGGGGCGGGGAGATGCGCGGCGGCGCGGGCGGCAGTAGCGGGGAACAGGGGGGAGCCCTCTCTCTCTCCCTCTCCCCCCCACTCCCCGCCGCACCCCCCCGCGCTGCCACGGCGGCCCCCGAACTTTTTCGCCCGAACACTGAAGTGTTCGCAAAGTTCGGTGTTCGGGCGAAAAAGGGGCGGAGCCGAACGTGTTCGCTCATCTCTAGTGGCATCCATTTCTCCTGCCCATGTGCATAACCTTACATTTATCAATATTGAACTTCATTTCCCATTTTTCAACCCAAGCCCCCAGCTTATCTAGGTCTGTTTGTAGCCGACCATTGTCCTCCTTTGTATTGATTACCTTGTATAATTTTGTACCATCTGCAAATATTGATATTTTACTGTGTAGTCCTTCTATCAGGTCATTAACAAATATATTGAACAGAATGGGGCCTAATACTGAACCCTGTGGCACCTCACTAGCAACGGTGGTCCAATCAGAGTACAAACCATTTATTACCACCCTCTGCTTTCTATCTCCAAGCCAGTTCTTTACCCAGATAAACACGTTTTCGCCCAGTCGGAGCTGACTCATTTTATATATCAGCCTATTATGCGGCATGGTGTCAAATGCGTTAGAAAAATCCCAATACACAAGATCAATTGACTCTCTCAGGTCCATCCTAGAACTTACTTCATTGTAGAAGCTGATCAAATTGGTCTGGCATGATCGACGCCTCGTAAACCCATGCTGATGAGGGGTTATACTGTTGTTCTCCTTGAGGTATTCTAAGATGGCGTCTCTCAGAAACCCCTCGAATTTGTTTCCAATTATTGAAGTAAGACTTACCAGCCTGTAGTTACCAGCTTCTCTTTTAGACTCCTTTCTGTATATTGGGACCACACTGGCAATGCGCCGATCTAGTGGTACAACTCCAGTCTCAATGATGTCCCTAAATATAAGAAATAGCAGTCTGTCTATCATGTCACTTAGTTCCCTTAGAACTCTTGGGTGTATTCCATCTGGCCCGGCGACTTATCGATTTTAATTAGAGATGAGCAAGCACCCAAATGCTCGGGTCCGCGTTATTCGAGTCGAGCTTTTCATAAAATTCGAGAGCTCTACTCTAGTAACAAGCATTTTTGTATGTGGGACGCCGGGTCCCGAACTTTTTTTTTTCTTGGTTTCTTTCTCTCTTTCTCTCCCCAAAAATTTGCCATTGACGTGCGCTGCGTTGCGGCAGGGAGGGGCCAAAACAGGCACGTCACAGCGGCGAGGAGCCAAAAACTGGAGCGGGGGTTGAACACGGCTTGATGCTCGTTCGAGTAACAAGCACCACCGAGTACGCTAATACTCGAACGAGCATCAAGCTCGGCAGAGTATGTTCGCTCAACTCTTATTTTAATCCTTCTTAACCGACTCTGCACTTCCTCCTGGGTTGGAGGTTGATACAAATAGCCGAGCACTGGTACTCAACTATTTCCAGCAGTTCTATTAAAAATGTACAAAGCGGCACCGTGCACGCGCAACCACCACTTCATTCAATCTGCTCCTTACTGCCGGGGTGCAGTAAGCCCACAGTGACATTAGATGGGGACACAGGAGCGCCAGCAGTGAGCCCCCCATCAATAAGACTTTTATCACCTATCCTATGGATACCACATTACACCTTGCATTTGGTGTCTTCTGATACCATCTTCAGTTTTGTGATAAGAGTTATCCGTTTGAATCATTTTCAAAAGTTAATTCTAGTACAACCCATAAGATAACTGTAGCTCTCCTAACTACATGTTCCATGATACCTTACCCAGACATTAAAAGCTACAGTAAGGCTGCCTTCACACGGGGTCTGAAATAGTACGCTACAAAAAAAAGAGTGTGTGAAGGACGTCTTATATAGATTAGAAGCTTAGAGCCAGATATCGGAGAGCCACAATGCAAGTCTAAGGCCAGCCATACACAACAAGTATCTGCTGTGGGCTTTCTGTAGTGGAAAAAAAATGCGCAGTGGCCAAATATGCATCTAAGTGGTGCGCATTAGCCTGTGTTTTTAGTCCCCTGCACATGGCTTTTACTATAAATTATGTGGAATTATTGTGGATTTTCGGCGGTGGCCTACTAGGTCAGTTGATCTGCTTACTAAATAGGCTGGCCCGCCTACTCAAACATGGCGCTGCCAATACAGGCACTATAGTACGTGATTGGGCGCCCTGCATAGCGCATGTATGTCACGCTATCGCAAGTGTATAAGCTCTTTCGACCGTGTGCGGCCACCCTAAGGGTACGTTCACACAGGTCTCCATGCCTATTGTGATGTGGAATTGAAAATGGTTTAATTCTGTTGGCAATTTCGCATCCAAATCTGTTTTTAAACATCCGGGTTTTGGTGCGCGATCCCACAGAGGCAGATTCAGCTGCATGCGGCGGTGTGTGTTGCGGCCAAATTCTGGCACCTTAACTCTTTCCAATCCAATATTAGATTCAGGGTTTCCTAAAAAGCTTTCTCTTTTTGCTGCTATACAATGGTGCCATTTGCTGGCTAAAGCCAGTGTGTGTGCCAGAGAGGCTCCGACAGCAGAGTGTCTGGCAATAGACGGTAATAATACCCTGTCGGACGTCTTCTGACATTGGAGCTGTGTGTGGGAGTCCCAGAAGTCAGACCCCACCAATCAGCATCTTATCCCCTCTCCTGAGAGATAACCTGCTGAGATGGGACAACCTTTTTAAGCTTCTTCTAAAAGGGGTTGTCCAATTTTAAACTATTAATGGACTGTTCTCAAGCCAGGCCCTCAATAGTAGATTTGTGGGGTCTTGCCATCTGGGATCCCCTTCGATCAGTTGTTTGCTGGGCTGAGGCACTCATGCATGAAGCTTATTTTTGCAGGGAGCTGTGTTCTCACTGCAGGGGCCAAGCTTGGTATTACAGGTACATTTTCTGTTGACGTTAATGAGAACTTTGCTTGTAATACCATGCCTGGCCAGTGCAGTGGAAACAGAGCTCTCTGCTTCCTGAAGAATCAGCTTAATGCACAAGCTCCAAGCTGATGACCAGGGGGCCCTAAGCAATGAACCCCTACTGATCTACTATTGATGACCTATCCCGAGAACAGGCCATCATTAGTGTATAACTGGACAACCCTTTGAAAGACTTTCCAGTTAGTCAATGAACTGCAGTTTATTTAGTTTTTTTTTATAACATCTGTTTCTAACTTTGAAAACATTCTAACCTTGACATTATTGCACACAGCTTTGAATGCAGAATTATCACACAACGCTTTTGTTAGAAGCCAGGTAGAAAACATGACCCCTGTAGCCACTTTTGAGAACGCTGTTTGAAAAATATTTTTCCAAAACTGAGAACTGCAGGATGACTTCATAATTACATATTTGAACTGGGTAACAAAGGAAAAGGCAATTAGTAACAAAAAGGATTCTGTACACCAAGTGAGTGAGCACCAAGATAATCCCGGTTCATTGGGATCTGAAGAGAATGAGAGTGTTGTTCTCAAAACACAAATGTTAATTCTCTCCCAGCAGCATAGGATTTGATTGGTCTGCTCTGCAAATCACAGGAGAAACCTTCAGCATTCCAGAAAAATAAACAGAAAAATGGATGTTAAGTACCGTAATTAAAACTGAACGACAGAGCTCATATAGCAGCCGTCAGAAACATTGTATCAGGAAATATGGTGTGTTAAACAAGCTCTACACTTACACATTAGGGGACCTTTACTAAGCCTGGATTCACACCTGCAGTTTTGATGTATTTTTTGAGCCAAAGCCAGGAATGGATACAGAAGTCATAAAAAGTACAAAGGAAAGGCGAAGGTTATATTCACACGTGGCAGATTTGGTGCAGAAATGTTTGTGACTGCCATATGTAAAAACGCGTGAACGGGCACAAAAATCTGCTGTTTGTGTGCACGTTCAGGCGGCCCGGATACGCTGAGCACGGATTGTCATTGGGCGGGGGGAGACAGTTTAGCTCGCCGCCTCTCGGCAAGGGGAGGGGCTAGTGTGCTAAGCTCCCGCCCCCTCTCTGCCCTTTGTTGGCTGCCAGCAAAGGGAGGGGCGGGAGCTTAGCAACTAGCTCCAGCCCCCGTCCCGCCACCTCCCATTGCAAACAGACGGCAAGAGGCGGAGAGGAGAAAGGAAGAGGGTGGGAGTTTAGCAGACACGCTGCTAAACACCCTTCTCCGGCAGCTGCCATAGTAGCCTATGGGAGCTGCCGTAGGCGTAAACGTGCCCGGACTAAATGTGCTCCATATGCGGTATCTTGGCCAGCCGGGTGCTTGTACGCTGTGGGAATACGCCCATCTAAACTGATGCATTGTAAACCAATGCATAAGATGAGCAGCGTATATCTGACGGGCGTGAAAGTGCGGTGAATAAGCCCTAAGCCATGTGCAAATAGTGCAGAGGGGCAGAGAGGAGGCGGGAGCTCAGTGCACTGCTCCCGGCTCTTCCAGCCTCCTCCCCCTGCAGAGAGGGACGCCGTATATCGGCCGGTGTGAATATGCGGCCAATATACAGTCGTCTGATTTTCACGCCCAGCCGATATACGGCGTCTCTCTCTGTAGGGGGAGGAGGCTGGAAGAGTCGGGAGCAGTGCTCTGAGCTCCCGCCCCCTCTCTGCCTCCTCTCCACCCCCTCACCGCCCCTCTGCACTATTTGCAATGAGAGGAGGCGGAACGGGGGTGAGACTAAGTTCTGGGAATTAGCTCTGCCCCCGTCCCGCCTCTTCTCATTGAAAATAGTGCAAGGGGGTAAAGAGGGGGCGGGAGCTCAGTGCACTGCTCCCGACTCTTCCAGCCTCCTCCCCCTGCAGAGAGGGACGCCTTATATCGGCCGGCGTGAATACGCAGTCGATATACAGTCGTCTGAATAAGCCCAAAAAGTAGGGCATGCAAAACAAGTGCAAATACACCTGTGAGAATCCACCCTGGCAGACTATTATAGTAGTGTGCCATGAGCCATAGTTCTCAGCATGGCATACTGAACGTTGGGGAATGTGGTATAAGCGTAAATTAAGATCAGATCTCACATAACATTGTTTTCTGCCATGTTTCAGAAAAGCATTGGAAATACTTGATAAATGTGTTGGAAAAAAGCAGCACAGAGGCTTCATAAATATTGAATTTAGTTGAACACCATATGTTTCAATATATTTTCACCAGAAAACTGTAAGTTATAAGAAAAATATGGTGCACTGCTACAATCATGTCACAATTTTGCAACATTAAAGGGAACCAGTCACCATTTTTACACCAATAAACTCTCCATACCATTTAATAGGTGATAAAATGGACATTTACATAGTTAGGGCTTATTCAGACGACTGTATATCGGTCGGGTATTCACGCCCGGCCAATATACGGTGTCCCTCTCTGCAGGGGGAGGAGGCTGGAAGAGCAGGGAGCAGTGCACTGAGCTCCCGCTCCCTCTCCGCCCCTCGGCACTATTAGCAATGAGAGGGGGTGGGACAGGGCGGAGCTAAGTTCCAGAACTTAGCTCCGCCCATCCTATTGCAAATAGTGCCGAGGGGCGGAGAGGAGGCAGAGAGGGGTGGGAGCTCAGTGTACTGCTTCCGGCTCTTTCAGCCTCCTCCCCCAGCAGAGAGGAACACTGTATATCGGCCGGGTGTGAAAACCCGGCCCATATACAGTTGTCTGAATAAGCCTTTAGTTTAATATCCATGCAGATCTGAGCATATCTGTAAAGTAAGAGGTTTAAGTGTCCCCAGCCGTATACAAATGTTGGGCGATCTGGTCCGGTCCACGTGCTAGACCTTCTGTGGAGGGTTGGCCTGACCGTTTCAGAAGGCTTCTGTGCCTCCCTAAACACTGCCCACCCTGCTACTGATGAGAGACGTTCTCACATCATTGCTGCTGTGGTCTACATTTGCGCATGCACTGCGAACATCGTAAATGGTGCATGCGCAGTTCATATGTGTCGTGCTCTAAGCAGTTTCATGAGAATAACTGTGCATGTACCAATCAGGTTGCTTGTGGCACTTGCGTGAGATTTAGACCGTGATGGCATGCACAAAGTGGGGCAGTGTTTGGGGAGATGCACAGGACTCCTGAGAGGGTCATGCCAGCTCACTGCTGATGGCCTGGCACACATCAAACTTGAATCTCATGTTTGAAAACTGTATATATGAGGCAAATAAAGTAATGAAAAATCTCATACAAAACCTTAGGCAAATCTGACTTAGTGTGCATTCAGACGACCGTATATCGGCTGGGTTTTCACGCCCAGCCGATATACGGCGTCTCTCTCTGCAGGGGGAGGAGGCTGGAAGAGCCAGGAGCAGTGCTCTGAGCTTCCGCCCCCTCTCTGCCTCCTCTCCACCCCCCTGCACTATATTCAATGAGGAGAGGCGGGACGGGGGCGAAGTTAATTAACAGAACTTAGCCCCGCCCCCATTCCGCCTCCTCCATTGCAAATAGTGCAGAGGGGCCGAGAGGGGGTGGAGAGGAGGCAGAGAGGGGGCGGGAGCTCAGAGCACTGCTCCTGGCTCTTCCAGCCTCCTCCCCCTGCAGAGAGAGACGCCGTATATCGGCTGGGCGTCAAAACCCGGCCGATATACGGTCGTGTGAATGCACCCTAAATCTGACTTGCAGATGCATACATGCAGTTATAGGAATATTTTTTATTAAATGTGTTTACAGATCACAGCAAATCTATGACATTTTAGGTTATTTAGGGCTCATTCACATCTGCGTTAGGACTTTCCATCTGTCTGTTACATTTTGGAACAGAAAAACTGAATTAAAACAGGATTAAATCTTTATACTTTTCCCAATTGATTTGAATGAGTTTAAAAAAAGAATGCCTTCATTTTGCTTCTGTTCCGCTACGTTTCCGTTTTTTAACAGAAAAAAATAGCGCTGCAGACTACTGCTGTTCCATCAATGACAATAAGCTGTCCTTGGCCAGATGCAGCAAACAAGCCCAAACCATAATACTACCGCCACTGTGTTTCACAGATGGTATGATGTTTTTATGTTGTAATGCAGTGCTTCACTTTCCCTAATAATATCGCTTCTCATTTAAAGGAGATGTCCCGAGGCAGCAAGTGGGGTTATACACTTCTGTATGGCCATAATAATGCACTTTGTAATATACATTGTGCATTAATTATGAGCCATACAGAAGTTATAAAAAGTTTTTTACTTACCTGCTCCGTTGCTGGCGTCCTCGTCTCCATGGTGCCGACTAATTTTCGCCCTCCGATGGCCAAATTAGCCGCGCTTGCGCAGTCCGGGTCTTCTCCTCTTCTCTATGGGGCTCCGTGTAGCTCCGTGTAGCTCCGCCCCGTCACGTGCCGATTCCAGCCAATCAGGAGGCTGGAATCGGCAATGGACCGCAGAGAAGCCCTGCGGTCCATGAAGACAGAGGATCCCGGCGGCCATCTTCAGCAGGTGAGTATGAAGACGCCGGACCGCCGGGATTCAGGTAAGCGCTGTGCGGGTGGTTTTTTTAACCCCTGCATCGGGGTTGTCTCGCGCCGAACGGGGGGGGGGTTTAAAAAAAAAAAAAAAACCGTTTCGGCGCGGGACATCTCCTTTAAGCTTTATTTTGGTCTCATCCAACCACAAAACATTGTTCCAATAGCCTTCTCGCTTCGAGTGATCTTCAAGAAAAACATTGCTGCTCATCTGCAGTTTTCTAGAGAACTGCAGCTTTCCGTTTACAACCTTGCCCTGCACACCATTGTTGTTCAGTGTCCTCTAGATGGTAGACTCATGAACATTAACATTAGCTAATGTGAGAAAGGCCTTTATTGATTTTGAGCTTACCTTCAGTTGCTTTATGACCTTGTGGACTATTATACGCCATGCTTTTGGAATGATCTTTGTTGGTCCACCACTCCTGGAAGGGTAATAATGATCTTCAATTTCCCCAATTTGTACACAGTCTGTCTGACTGTGGATTGGTGAAGTCTCAACGCTTTACAGATAGTTTTTGTAAACTTGTCTGGCCCGATGAGCATCAACACCTCTTCTTCTGAAGTCCTCAGAAATCTCCTTTGTCCATACCGTGATGCACTTCCACAAACATTTGCTGTGAAGATCAGACTTTGGGCTTATTCAGACGACCGTATATCGGCTGGGTATTCACACCGGCCGATATACGGCGTCCCTCTCTGCAGGGGGAGGAGGCTGGAAGAGCCGGGAGCAGTGCACTGAGCTCCCGCTCCCTCTCTGCCCCTCAGCACTATTTGCAATGGGAGGGGCGGAGCTAAGCGGCATAACTTAGCTCTGCCCCCATCCCACCTCCTCTCATTGCAAATAGTGCTGAGGGGCAGAGAGGTAGTGGAGAGGAGGCGGAAAGTTCACAAACTTTCAAGCACCACTCTAGGTCATGTTCAGATTTACCGGTATTACATCCAAAACGGTATGTAAATAGTATCAATGAGCACGTCATATACGGTTATAACGAAAATGTAAACTTGCAGAAACCTCCAAAGTGAATTCTTTCGAAAATGTCACAGCTGTTATTATATAGTTCAGAATTAGCTGAGGAAAAAAAAACTGCCGTTGATTTCCCCACTTTGTTGCTATGGCGCTGAGATGCTAGCGAAATAGATATTTTTATTGCAGCCACTGACTGCTGCGGTATATGTTTTGTAGTTTTAGCGTTGCTGACTATAAACAAACGTCACCTCCACCAAAATAATGGTAAATATTAAAAAGCGAACGTTCCCCGCCATTTATTTACATGACTATCGTAATACTGGGTTGGTGTACATTGTATTACCGCGTGAAAACGTGCGTGGTAACAAAACTGCGGCATGTCCTATTTTAGTGCAAGCCCTACAGAGGCTTGCACTGCCGTGTCTTCGCTGACTCGCCGACTCTGCACTGCGCATGTGTGGCTGTGCGCCAGCCGGTACATCCGCAGAGCAGAGCAAAAATGCCGGACAGGTAAGCTGCGGGTCACTGCAGGGGCACGGGTCACATCCCGCTGCGAGAATCCTCGCAGCCGATGTCGGGCGAGGTCCAACACGTTTCTAACAGTATGCAGGACAGAGCTCCAATGTCGGAGGTTGTTCTTCATATGTATGCTATAGTATACAGGGCTCTGCATATGTATGCTACAGTATACAGGACAGCACTCTGATGTTGGAGGCTGTTCTTTGCATATATGCTACAGCATACAGGACAGCTCTCCATCGCATATTTCTAACAGTATGCAGAACAGACTCCGACATTGGAGCACACCCTAGGAGTCAGTCATGACTTAGTGCTTGCACCAGGGGACTTTACCTACCTGTATACTATAACATACATATGTAGAACAGCCTCTGACATCGGAGCTCTGTCCTGCATACTGTTAGAAACATATGCTATAAACATTGTATGCAGTTATAGGATGGCGCTGTATTACAGGGATATCTGTCTATCTATCTGTTTATCTATCATTAGAGAAATTAGAAATAAATAGATCTATTATATAAATGGATGTAATATCAATATATATACATTTACAGAAATATTACAAATGATCTTCCCAATGTGATCGATTCATAACTCATTTAGATTTTCAAAAAATTTGCTAATAAAATCATCATGACATCCTTTTGTATGTGTTTCTGTTGAGTAATTCCAAGGAATCCGCAACGCGCTTTCCCACCCAAAATAAAAAAGATCTGGAGAGTGTGCGGGTGGCAGGAAAATTGGATTGGAAAGAGTTAATTTTAGAGGTGAGCGAGCACGCTCGTTTAAGGCTAATGCTCGATTGAGCATCGGTCCTGTCGAGTAACTGATTACTCGACCGAGCACCATGCGGGAGGGGAGGGGGTGGCGAGGGGCAGTGGAGAAGGGTTGGGGACGGAGGGAGAGAGAGAGAGATCTCTCTTACTCCCCGCTCCCCCCCTCCACCCCCTGCATGGTGCTCGGTTGAGTAATGAGTTACTCGACAAGATCGATGCTCGATCGAGCATCAGCCTTAAACGAGCGTGCTCGCTCATCTCTAGTTAATATAGATCTACCGAAATGCTGTGGCCTGGATGCAGACTGACAGCGTATAGGAAGAGAGCTGTCATTCTGAATGCTGCGGGCAGGAAGAGGCTGGCGCGGCCCACCTCCGTGACTCGGAGCGCAGTTCTGAGTCAGTCTTCAAAGTATGTTCTTTGTGGAACACCATAGTGTTTTAGAATAAAACATACATGGGGGGCAATAAGCATCCAAGATTGATAGAATCTCTTTAATTTCTTGCACTTGCATAAATAAGATCCCCATTTCTTCTTGGCTACCTAATACCCACTTTCATTTCCCTAATTTTACTCTTCATAGACATCTTCCCCTTTTGACACAGTCTGCACATCTTCTCTTCTATGAGTACCGACTACATTTACATGTCACTGAGGACAGAGCTACACAGCAGAGGGCAGCTGTTCGTGAGCACAGAAAGTTGCCAAACAAGTATTTGACACTAAGTAGATTAATAAATAACCTAAACATGTCATTTCTCCAGTTATCCAGGTTGTAGTTTCTTGAGCTTCTCATTAAATAGTAACTAACTATATTGTGTTTTCACACAGTAGTGACTTGCAAACATGGAGAAAAGCATGTACCTCCCAAAAAAAGTTTTTCCTACTTTCTTTGAGTGCATGGATTAGACAGCTGATGAAGATGAATGCTGTGTGGTATAAGTTGCCAACTAGTACCTTTAATAAAGTATGCATAGGGTCAGAGGCGTAACTTGAAGCTCCTGGGCCCCAATGCAAAACCTGAAACGAGGCACACAACTATAATGCTTTATTCATAGTACTGGGCTCCCTACATGGAGAAGAGAGGCCTTATGGGCCCCCTAAGGCTCCTGGGCCCGGGTGCAACCGCATCCCCTGCATCCTCTATAGTTACGCCCCTGCATATGGTTAACAAATGTTTGGGGATTTTAGCTGTTCCTGGAGTTACAGGATGACACTGAAGACTCATGTATTACAGATGCGTGTTATACGAATCCATAATACTCTGTGGTGGCATATTAGGAATTAGATTTTCTGGGTACGGGTTCCTGACCTCTACTCCCTAGAGCAGGGGTCCCCAACTCCAGTCCTCAGGGACCACCAACAGGTCATGTTTTCAGGACATCCTATGATAAGAACACCTGTGGCAATGTCTGAGGCACCGACAATAATTACATCACCTGTGCAATACTGAGGAAATCCTGAAAACATGACCTGTTGGCGGTCCCTGAGGACTGGAGTTGGGGAACACTGCCCTAGAGGTCCGTGATCCACACAACACAGACAAGGGAACAGCACTCCAGACTTCAGTTTTATGTCATGCTTAAAAAATAGACGTATATATATTTTTTAGGCATTACATATTTTGTTTACAGGTGATTATTATTGCCCCGTCTGGTTTTGGAAACATCTTCATGGCTATAGCACAAGTGCAAGGACTGTCCTGTTTTCGTTTAATGTGCATGTCAGTTTAAGAAATATTATGGCACGATTAGAATAAGTGTTAGGCTGGCTACCCGTGTCTGCTGCCCTCTTGCTTTTCCGGGCAGATGCGGCCATCGCTCTGCTCCTCCTACATGAAGGGAGCTCGTAGCTATGTACTTTCCATCAGCACTATAGGAGTTAATCCTTCCCAGTGCTCTTAGCCCGGCTGTAGGGTAATAGGCTATTACCCTCCTACTTAGCTGAGCTGGGGATCCTCCTCCATGCTTGAGTATTGGTGTGAGTTTGTCTCAGTCACCTTGCAAAGGTCTTCTGCTTTTAACTCCTGTGTCTGCCCTGATTCTGGGACTTGGTGCCTGGAGCACAATTGTATTCTGCCTGCCCTGACATTGGACTGGATTTTGATTGTAGTTCAGACTGTTTCGCAGTGCGTTGCACCGGTGTCTTTGACTTCCGTGGGTCAGCTACCAACTACACTGGGACTACTCCAGGAGGTAGCGGCCTGCTTGGTTTCCCGCAAGGAAGTCCAGACCCCTGTACAAGGGTTAAAGGGTGGAAACCAAGTAACCATCAGGATAATGCCCTTAAGATTAGCCTAATGCCAAACTGGTTAGTTGGCACAGAGGGCCCACACTTGCTGTCCGTAACAATAAGTTCCTATAATTGACATGCCGCGTCTTTGAATTTCGTGCATGTATGTCAATTTCAGTGCGGCTTGGCGCAAAGGATCGGCCACAGCATGTGGACGATATTTTTGCAAATCTCCTCCACTTTGCTGCTTTATCCCAGAATAAAAAGCCGCAGATGGAATTTCCATGCAGAAAGTCTGTACGGAAATTCCGCGGCAATTACGCCCAGTAGGAACCCAGCCTAAAAGATATACAGTACCATGGAAAAGTTTCAGACATGTGGGGAAAAAATGCTGCAAAGTAAGAATGCTTTCAAACATAGAAGTGTTAATAGTTTTTTGTCATATCACAAAATGCAAAGTGACTGAACAAAAGAGAAATCTAAATCACATCAATATTTGGTGTGACGCCCTTTGCCTTCAAAACGGCATTAATTCTTCTAGGAACACTTGCACACGGTTTTTGAAAAAAAACTTTGCAGGGAGGTTGTTCCAAACATCTTGGAGAACTAAGCACAGATCTTCTGTAAGCTTCAGTCTCTTCATGTAATCCCAGAAAGACTGGATGATGATGAGATCAAGGCTCCGTGGGGCCAAATCATCACTTCCAGGACTCCCTGTTCTTCTTTACCCTGTAGACAGTTCTTCATAACATTGGCTGGATGTTTGGGGTCAATGAGTTGCCTTCTATTTTTAAAGCATTCTTACTTTGCTGCATTTTTTGCACACCTGCCTGAAACATTTCCACAGCACCGTCGTTCATATATGACTATATAAAGGTAAAAAATGTGGACACAATTATTGAAGAGCAGCACAAATGAAGGTTACAACGTGGCCTGAATGTTCTCCGAAGTGTTCAGAAGAAAAACAACAAGTAAGGCAAATGTGTGGAAAACAGGAAAACAGTCATGTTAACCTGATGAAACGTCACATCGCTGTCCCGGCTGACCCTTGCCTTAGCTGCTCTTCTGGTTTAAAAATGTATCACTTGTTATCTGTAATTCCGATTGGTAGATGTTTCATAACTTGTTTTGAAAGTCCTTGCTGAATACCTCAGAAATTGCAGGAAGTCGAAGTAATTGGGCAACATTTTCTCAAATGTTTTTAAGGACTTTATTCAAGCAAAGGAAGCTCACTGTCTCTTCAGCGGACAGCAGAGGAAAACGGGAAAATGAAATGTGTGGAATGTTCTGAATGTTTGTACGCCGCTCTAATATCAGCACGCAATATTCATCTTACAGCAGGTATGGGATGCAACCTGCAACATACAGGGACAAAAATCTAGGAGACTCTTAAGGCGGTCTCACACAACTGGATTTCTACTGCGGAATCCGCAGTTGGCGTCCGCATGGAGAATCCGCAGCCACGGCATACATTAAAAAGGTATGTAAAAATTGCTTTTTCCTTCACACTCATGGAAACGAATTACATATTCCGCGAGTGGAGGGAAAATCGCTGCATGCTCTATTTTGCTGCGGACTCCGCGCCGATGGCCTCAGTTGAAGAAACACAAATATTTAGAGAAAAAAGTCTGTACTGCGCATGATTGATGGCGAGTGATTGCGGTAATACAGAAATAGCAGGTACGCGAGGGCACCAGCCAGGATCACAGACCAATTCTGCAGTGGTAACCTGCATGTGGAATCTGGATCATTCGTGAGAGCTCCGATTTGAGCCTCATTCACACGACCATATGCGTAAAACGAGCGTGGGTCATTTTACCGGCCTGTGTGAGGCGGCTATCGCCGTGTATGGCAGCGAGTCATGCACGGTGTGACTTTTGGCTTTTTTTTTTTTTAAATCCCCGCTCTGTCTCATAGTGGGGTCACGTATGTATCGTCACCCATACGCAATGTATTGGAAATGGACAGCGTTGCATACACTACCCATAGAAAAGAATAAGGCTCTCGCCGCGTAGTACGCCGCGAAATAGAGCACGCTGTGATCTTTTTCAGTCGCAGTGTTTACATGATAATGTGAACGGACCAATGAAAGTCCATGTACTTCCATTGACTCCATTAACTGCGTATCAAGCAGCCATGCATTGCATGTAGAGTGCGCAGCAAAAACACGGTCGTTCGAATGAGCACTTAGAATTAGTTTACATTGGCAAAGTAAGTGGTCGAGTAGTTAGGCAAGTTAGTGAAAACATGACAACTCAACCAATGCAAACAGTAAACGGGCGAACACTGGGGAGAGTCAAGTGGTAGAGAGGACAACATGGTTGCTCACCCATACGGCCTTCTATCCCCCGGCTTACTGTGCTCTCCATGTATCAATAGACAGAGCAGTGCAGCGGCGAGTGGAATAGCAGTAGAAGGAGGGTCACTTAATTGACTAATCTAAACACAAGCACAAAAACGTGAGAGCAATTCAAGTACCAACCACAGTGACTGGACCAATGTAAACTAGGTCTTAGGCTAGTGTCACATGGGCGTAAGCGCATTTACACACGCACAAATAGGGCATGCTGGGTATTTTTTGGGGGGGCAAACAAAATGTGTGCGCAAAATACTCTCATGTAAATGAACCCATTGAAACCAATGGGTTTTATTCACTGATCATTGCATGCGCAAATTTCTTCTGCCTAATACGCTGCACAAATATGTTTGTGTGAAGTTAGCCTAAGGGCTTTTACCCACCGGCAATAGACTTTCCTGCGATGCGAGAGTGAGTGAAAACTCATGATTATGACACCAATGATTTTCAATGTTTTCATTCTCATTTGCGGTGTCTTCACTGAAGGCTCGCACTTCTAAGAAAAATCTGCACTATCGCCCATTGAAAACATAGGGACTACATTGCGCTCCCCTGACACAACTATGACAGGGGATTCCTTCATCCCCGCAGGGACCACGGGGATGAAGGAACCCCCTGTCACAGCTGTGGCAGAGGTCCGCGATGCTATCCGATTGCTTTTGATAGGGCTGGCGCCACATTGAGAGCAATAGGATGAAGGCATCCCCTGCAGCAATGATTTCTGGGGGGTGTGGAGGGCTGGAAATATAAGCCCTACCCCAAAAATCATCCCTAGATGTAAAAGAAAATTAAAAAAAAAAATTGCCTCACCTAGAAGAGCTGTCTGGCTCTTCTCTCCATCCTTGTCAATCTTCTTCTGTCTTTTGGTAGCCAGGGATTGAAAAATCCCCGCCTCCAGAAAGTGCTGCCTTTGATTGGCTGAGCGCTGTGACCAATCAGAGGCAGCGCTCAGCAGTCATTGAATGATTTTGGGGGTAGGGCTTATACTTCAAGCCACCCCCTAAAAATCATTGCTGCAGGGGATGCCTTCATCCCATTGCTTTCAATGTTGTGCAGCAGCACTGCTACATTGAAAGCATTGGAATAGCATCGCGGACCTCTGCCACAGCTGTGACAGCCAGCGTTAGCGCAATTTTTCTTAGTATTATGTGCCTTGAGTGAAGACTTCGCAAATGAGAATGAAACCATTGAAAATCATTTCATAATCATGCGTTTTCACTTACTCTCCGGGAAAGCTAGTGGGTAAGAGCCCTTAGAGGGACCCGTCAGTTTCAGTAAATACTTGCTTTCCCGAGAAATGACAAATCTTGAGCATCTTTTCTTAGAAATGGGTTTTGCCAGGTCTCTTTTATTCTTCCTGGAAATGAATGAATAAATTTAAATGGTCACTAACTTTTCAAAGAACTTGTGCTTATATGATTGTCAGCGTGATAAGTTGCAAAAGTCAAGAAGAATTTATTTACCCAAAATGGCATTTTTGCGCTTAAAAATCACTCTAAAGTGCTGGCTACTAGAGCTCTCCCTTAATTCTAACTTGCTGTGCACTGCCAGCTGTCAAGTGGGGTTATCTCTATTACTGGAGATGGCAGAACAGGAAATGAAGGAGGGTGATAAGTCATCCTGTTCACTGAAGTGTACAGAGAGCAGAGGGGAGGGAGAGGAGAAGGAAAGAAGCCGAGACACACATAGATGCTGCCTGCAGTAAGTGATTGTTTACTGTGTTTTAGCTACTAAAATAATATCTACACTGCTCAGCACTTCTCTAGTGTCCTCCATGGTCTGTTAGGTCTCCCTCACACAGGCGCTTTTTACTGCGGTTAACGCAGCATTCTGAGCGCCACGCTAATCACGGTATAACGCTCCCATTGTTTTCAATGGAGCCTAGCAGACATCCCTTGGAAAGCGCCACAATTTTGAAGCGAAGTCTGTTCTATTTTTTGCGTTTAGCGCACCTCGTAAGTGAGGAGGTGTGCTAAACTCTGCTGTCGGCTGCAAACAAAACCAAAGTAAAATTGCGGCAAAGCGCCGTGATTGAAGTTGCGGCGCTTTGCAGCACTGCTTGCTGTGAGAGGGAGTCCTTAGGGAACATAATCTGCAGTTCTTTATGCACAGTCTATAGAAGACAGCATAACAGATAAAACTCCTTCCGCTAATTCCAAGAGAAGTATATGCAGCCTGCAGAAGGGTAATACGGTGAAAAATGCAGGATGTGAGTCATAGAATGGCCAGAAATAGTGTTATTCCTCCTGAATGCATGCGGCAGCTTATTCTAAAACATTTGCTAAAAATTTAGGCATACTTTACCAACTGGGCAGTTCCATTACTCTAGTCAATGGGGTGTGTCCATACACACTATGGCACTGCCCACTCACTGCTGACGCTGTCAGACTGTATAGGGATACATCCTATTAACCGAAAGGGCAAATGGAAACACTCAATATTCAATTTGCGCATATGTTTACAGGGATGCGCAGAACAGAGTTGTAAGAAAAAATGGCTCCAGACCCGACAAATCTTCTCTAGAGCAAATTTATGGTAAAGCGCCAAAGTTCACTATTCATTAAAGTATACCTCTGCATATATGTACGTGCTGCAAGCTTCGTTCTCCAATCTATCAGGTTGCTGTTTGATTCTGGCAATTTGTCCAGACAGCATGGTGCTGTGAACTACTATTATTTCTGGCCAAAATACCATAATCTAATGGAAACCAGCTAAAACGGAGGCCAGAATTGCAGCTTTGCTTTCTATTTTACTAATAGCACTGTATGAAACTGACCAGAGTTCTATCTGGATGCCGTTTTCAGCCATGCGAATGGAAGGGGAGTCTAAATCCAGCCTTACATGTTGGATATCTGTATCTCAGGGCTTATTTAGACGACCGTATATCGGCTCGGTTTTCACGCAGGTTTGTCTGCAGGGGGGGGGTGTGGAAGAGCCAGGAGCAGGAACTGAGCTCCCGCCCCTTACCATTATTGCAATAGGAGGGGGCGAGACAGGGGCAGACAGTCGCTTAGCTCCGCCCCCGTCCCACCCCTCCCATTGCAAATAGTGGCAAGGGGCGGGAGCTCAGTTCCTGCTCCTGCCTCTTCCATCCCCCCACTCCCTGCAGACAAGAACACTGTATATCGGCTCGGCGTGAAAACCGAGCCGATATACGGTTGTCTAAATAAGCCCTTATAGTAATAAATAATACATGACCTTGTGTTACTAGTGAAATGCTGTGTGAACGTTCTTTAGGATAGCAATTATTTAGGCACTTGCCATGTTTTCTGGACATGTTATATTGGTATATTGTATAAATTGGATCAAGTTGGCGATTTTACCCTGCCATTCTGTAATAGGGATGATCACTGCTGCAGAATTGTGGCTTAGCACTCTTAATGCTGCTAGAGTTTGGGGAAGATCAAAAGAATAATTAATTGTATTGAAATGTAAAGATGTCCAATGAATCCAGTATAAACATCATTGTCTGTAGATCAGGCAGTTTTCTTACCCGGCAGGTTTGTACTTACCGGTAGTAACATATAAAAAAATTTGACAATCCTGTGCTCTGCCATAGGAGCAGCACATCTAAAGTTATGGAAGTAATGGATTCGGCAAACTGCGGACATGAACCCTGCCTGATGGACCACATTGATTATAAGAGTGTCTGTCCGTTTTTCTTCACTCCGCCTGACATTCTACATGACGAAATAGCATCGCCTACTGCACTATTTTGTCTGGGATTTGGGGTATGTGTCCTGCAGCTCCAATCAAAGTCTATGGTACTGATGAAATAGCGCAGTTGATAAATGCTTCTAATCAGAATACTCCTTTAACCCCTTTAAAGGGGTTGTCCAGTTATTGATGGCCTATCCTCAGCTTAGGCCATCAATAGTAGATCGACACGGGATTGCCACCTGGGACCCCCACTGATCATCTGTTCTCCAGGCTTGTGTGTTTTGTGCACCGACCTGATTTCTGCAGGAAACAGACAGCTCTGTTCCTACTACAGTGGTCATACTTGGTATTACACACAAACTTCAGTGGGAACTTTGCCTGCAGTACCATGCCTGGCCACTGAAGTGAGAACAGACTTGTCTGCTTCCTGCAGAAATCAGCTCAGTGTACAAGTGCATTGGCCTGGTGAACAGATGATCAGCAGGGATTCCAGGCAGAAGACCCCTGCCAATTTAATAGATGATTAATAGTTTATAACTGGACAACTCCTTTAATTCTGCCATTTTTACTAACGGCGTTCTGTCTTTCAGTCTGTGGTATAGATGACATAGTAACTTTTTTCTGCGTGTCGCAGCCTCTTTATCTATTACCAACAATGCAGTAATAGAAAAAGGATCATGCTTAATTATATTATAATGAGCTGTCCACCTGTCCCTTACCTATGAGGTCATCAACACCGGAGGTCCACAATAACATATGACTCCTTGTCAGAACACAGCCAGAGGTGGCTACTATGACTCCGCAGGTGTTGGTAATTAATTTAAATCCCCGGATAGCTCCTTTTAAATTGTATTTTCAGCTTCCAACAGTCAAGTAATCCCAAACACATTCATTGAGGTTGAGGTCTGGGTTCTGAGGTGAGCAGTCCATCATCCTGAGGACACCAGTAGCTGCCTTGTTTGATAAGTACATCTTGATCTTCACCGTAGTGTGCTTGAGTTTGTTATCCTGCCAGAGTGCCAATACTCTTCAAATGTTCTTCACTGTACGATGTGTTAACCTTTACCGCAGCAGCCAGTTTTAGCCATTTAGAATGCAGAATTTTTTTTGTTTTTCATCCCCAACCACCAAGAACCATAACGGTTTCATTTTTCTGTTGATGTAGCCATAGGAGGGCTTGTTTTCTGTGGGATGTGTTATATTTTCAGTAGCATCATTTTGATGTGCAAATTTGTATATAAGGTATTGAAAAAAAGTAGCACTTTCTGGGAGGGAACGGAAAACAATTCAGTACTCTTGTTTTTTTTTCCTTCCGGCATTCATTGTGCAGTGCCGATGATATAATTTTAACTTTATTCAATGGGTTGAATTACAGCTACGGTATATAAAATGGTTATATTTTTTCTGTTTTACTATATATTTTCTTTTTATGCCATAATTTGAAAACTAGAATTTTTTTTAAAAACTTTTTCCATCGACATAGTCACATGAGAATTTGTTTTTTTGTGGGACGAGTTGTATTTTTCAGTGAAACCATTTTGGTATACATGTAACTTATTGGTTGACTTTTGTTAACTCTTTTGGTGAAGAATGGCAAAAAATCTGTAATTCTCTTAAAGTTTTTTTATTTTACAGAATTTATAGTGAGTTTCAAACGACATGTTAACTTTATTCCTCAGTCTGTATGATACAATTAGTGTTATTACATTTTTATAGTTTTAAGTTTTACTACTTTTGTACAATAAATAAATTAAAGAAATCATTCATACATACCTGAATGAGGACTTGTTTTTTGAAGAACCAGATGTATTTTACATTGAAAGCACTTCGGTGTACATATAGCTAACTTATTAATTTTATTAACTCCTGCTGGTGGGTAATGGAAAAACCAGCGACTCCACAACAGGTTTTTTTTTACTACCTTTGCACAATGCATACACTAAAAAAAACTGTTTTTGTGTTGCTATATTCTGTGAGCCAAAACCCTTATAATTTTTCGATGGATGATGCTGTGTGAGGGCTTGTTTTCTGTATGACAAGCTGTTAATTTCAGTGTTACCATATGGCACATATGACATTTCGATCCCATTTTCTTCCATTTATTTGGAGATTCGATGAACAAAACACAGGATTTTTGACATTTTTTATGCAGTTTTCACGGTGCGCTATAAATAACACAACTTTAGGGTGGATTCAGACGAACATATATCGGCTCGGTTTTCACGCCGAGCCGATATACGATGTCCTTATCTGCAGGGGGGGGGGAGGATGGAAGAGCCAGGAGCAGGAACTGAGCTCCCGCCCCCTCTCTGCACTATTTGCAATGAAAGGAGGCGGGGCAGGGGGGGGCTAAATTACGAGAATTAGCCCATCTCGTCTCTCCTCATTGCAAATAGTGCAGAGGGGCGGAGAGGAGGCAGAGAGGGGGCGGGAGCTCAGTTTCTGCTCCTGGCTCTTCCATCCCCCCCCCCCACCTCTCCTGCAGATGAGGACACCGTATATCGGCTCGGCGTGAAAACCGAGCCGATATACGGTCGCCTGGATCCACCCTTATGCTGTGGATTACTAGGATTATTTCAATGCCAAATTTATTAGCTTTTCTTGTTCTTACATTTCCACAATAAAAATAAAAAAATAAAACAAAACATGTTTGTGTCTCCGCATTCAAAGACCCGTAACATTTCTTATTTTCCTGCCAAAAGAGATGCATGAGTGTTTGTTTTCTCACAGGATGAGCTGTAGTTTTTATTGGCACCATTATGAGGTACATATGATTTTTTATTGCCTTTTATTCTGTTTTTGAGAGGCAGGTTGAGCAAAAAACAGCGGTTCATTTTTGTTTTTTAACACCATTCACTGCGGGGGTTACAGAATTACAGACTGTTAGTCCCATCTGATAAAACATCACTTGGCAGGGTGGGCCTCTGATTTAGCACTCTTCCCCATGTTTTTCCAGTAGAGCGCTGGTGATTCAGCTGTACAGGGAAATGCAACAGACACCATTTACTTGAATGAGGTTGTGCAGCAGGTTCCTACACTGTGGATGGGAGCGCAATTGTGAATGGAAAACCAGAGGAAGGAACACAACGCTAAACTGGCGCTGTGGCCCCTTCACTCGGAGCGATGGACCCCACCGATCATAAAATAATGACATATTAAAACAATAGGATTAGAATAAGGGAGCATTTCCACAATGTTTTCAGATTCAAAGGGACACAACTTTGACAGTGTTTCCATTTGTTTCCGTTATATTTGGAGTAGAGAATAACGTCGTTGACTACATCATTCTATACTCCAGATATAACAGTGAAAGTGGGTGGTCCCATTCGTTTTATGCTTGGGGGTATCATCACAGTACTGTTTTGGGCACCAGTGACGTAACCCCTAGATGTAATCCCACAGTGTAGTGTAAAACACTCCCCCTATAATACAAAATGCTGAAGGGTAAAAGACCTCCCAGGCTGCTATATGTGGTAGAATGAAATATAACATACACGTGGGCTAAGATGCTAAAACAATAAAGGATAAAAAGCACAGCCTATTAATATATGAAAACACGGGAGGTTCAAGTGATCAGAAGCATCAAAGAACTGGATTTATATATTGGTATTACGAACATGCCAAGAGTGAAATACGTGAATATATCCTGGATAGAGCTCCTCCATGAATGATACAGATAACAGGTGGAAATAGTTATGGCATTAATTCAACAACTTGCTAACGACAGCATGCTATACTGATTTAGAGCTTATTCACATGGGCGTATATCGGACGGGTTTTCACGCCCCAGACGATATACGCTGCCCATCCGATGCATTGCTTTACAATGCATCAGTGCACAGGGGCGTATCTCCGCCGCGTAAAAGCGCCCAACGTCGTCGGCAGCTGCATTGACTATGGGAGCCAATGACAGCTGCAGAGGAAGGGAGGTGGGTGGGTAGGTAGGAGTTTAGCAGCATGACTGCTAAACTCCGTCCCCCTTCTCTTCTCCTTTCCGCCTCTTGACGCTGTTTGCCACCCCATCCCTCCCATTGCAAACAGCAAGGGGCAGGAGCTCAGTACACTAGCTCCCGCCACCTCCCCTTGCAGAAAGTCGGCGAGGGGGAGGGAAGGGCTGTCTCCTCCCGCCCGAGGGCGTAAACGTCACCCGTGCATCACATGGTAGCGTATATCAGGTGGCCGATTTCATTGCCAGCCTATATATGCTTGTGTGAAAAACGCACGCAAAAATGTTGAAACTCAAGTGGAAAAATTGCAAAAGCGCATGAAAATAGCAAGAAAATGAGTCTGATTCTTACGGATCGAACTCACGAACGGCCCGTGTGAACACGCACTTAGGGTTTATTCGCAAGCGTGATTTCTGTCTGATTCCGGGATGGATAGAACTCTCACAGGAAAAGAGAGATTCATTCAATGAATGGTTTTTCTCTCGAGTTCGAAGATTTGCTGCACCTCCTATTTTTGTGTGATTGTTCTTCAAGAATGGGCTTTTTTTTTTACTCATTTTTTATGGGAGTGTTAGAAAATGCATCGCCATCGTATAACCTGCTTGTAATTTTTATGTGAATGCGATGCGTTTTTAACATAAATTACTAGGGGGCTACATGAAAAAAAAGGCGCAATAAAAACGCACTTGAAGAGAGCATGAAAATCGCATGGAAAACGGTCATTTTTCACGGAGGAAAATCGCAGTTGCCTTCGTGAATACAGCCTCAGATTGGCGTATTTACATGCGTATTAGTGCGCACAATATGCAGGGAATAGAACCCATTGATTTCAATCGGTCTGCCATCATACCCATTTTTTTGCATGCAATTCGCGCACACGAAAAAGTACGCAGCACGCTTTGCTTTTGTACCCATAGAAGTCTATGGGGGGGGGGGGGTGTGCAACTGCAAGCGCAATATCACGAGACAAAGAACACGTCTGGAACTCATTAAGCTAAATAGCGATTAAGATTGGGGCGTGGTTGTGTCCTGTGCGCAAAAATAATGCTGTACGAGTGCAAAAAGTACAGTAAGAACACGCCAATACGTGTGCAAGAAAGACTCGTTCGTAGCGCAAATGTGTTGCACTGTGTTGTGTGCAAAAATGCCAACGTGAAGCCGCCCTTGGGGCTCAGTCGCATGGGCGTAGCGCAGGCACGTAAATCGCTGCGGATTTATGCGACCATAATGCGCATATTCCCTGAGTATTTGGGGGTGTGCATGGGTAGATATGCAGGGATCACACCGTATAGGGGGATATCTTCTGTATCCAGTCATTGTATATATATATATATACTCCACATGGCACATCACGGTGCATCTCCATGCCTGTATATCACCACGCCCTGCTGGACTGACCATGAAGCACACTGCCGGCATTCATTCATAAATCTCCGATTATCCGGCGTACTTGCACCATTAAATATTCTCTGCTCCATTGATAAATGTCCCCGTGTGCGCCGATAACTCCGCGTCATTCCCCATCCTTCCTCCCACTGCAGACGCTCGGGCTATGCCCATAACGTCCGACCACTCTCCGCACTCGTACACACCGTCCTGCAGTGCCGCAGCACGGGTCACCGCCCGCCGCAGCGGTCACGCCGGGTGACGACTACTGCGCAGTAAAGTCGCCGCATCCATTTATTTCTCCCCTTTGAGCCCGAGTCCCATCTCGTCCCTCCCGCTCCCCAGACTGTTGTTTACTTCTCCTCACAACCTCGCCATAACCCCGCCTACCTCCGAAGGAGAACGGACAGGGAGACACCCAAGCCAGCCAATCCCATCCTGACAAACCTTTACTGCTCTCCTCGCCAGCCAATCACTTCCTTAATGAATCCCCCAGTGACCACGCCTCTTACTACTGTTCGCCTATTAGCAGACTCCCGCGCTCCTCCCCCGCCGCCGCCAATCAGGTCGCTGTTTACATCCCAAAGCGTGAGTAAAAAGTGGGAGGGATTAGAACGAGCGAAAAAAAAAAGAACTTTCCCGCCCATTCTGCGGGGAATGTTTGCTCAGGGCTCGCTCCTGATTGGCTCATTTGACTGTCATTGATACATTGTAACCGAACCTCCCGTGGTAGGCGGTTAATAATGTCTTGAGTGACGCAGGCGGGCGGGGTCACGTGTTGTTTTCGCCGTGCCGCTCTCCCTCCCTCCTCCCCCGCTCTAGTCTGTCTGTGCTGAATGTTGTACGCGGTGAGAGGAGAGAGAGGAGCCCCGTCCGGACCGGGGACGCACGGAGAGTCTCGCCTGCCTGCTGGACGCCATGCCCGCCGTCTAGTCCCGCTGTGAGCCGCGCTGTTTAATTCATTCGAAAGGGGAGAAGCCGGTCGCTGCACAGCCCAGCAGCGGCTCCCGTTCCTTCCATGGAGGAGGACAGAGGTAGCCGCACGGCCATGAAGGTTCTGCCGCCGTCTCCCCCGCAGCACGAAGAGAGCTCGTACCGGCGGCTGTCCGGCCCAGCGCTGTCTCAGGTGCAGGAGGAGTGTGTCGGCTCTCCGCTGCCGCCGCCGCTGCAGCCCGGGGAGGAGGACGTGCGGAAGCGCGGCTACCTGCGGAAGCAGAAGCACGGCCACAAGCGCTACTTCGTGCTGCGGACTCACAGCCACCTGGGTCCCGCCCGGCTGGAGTACTACGATAACGAGAAGAAATTCCGTAGCGGGCAGCGGCCAGGGGGTGGCACTGTTGGCTGCCCACCTAAGAGGGTCATCTTCCTCTCCCAGTGCTTCACCGTCAGCCGGAGGGCGGATGCCAAAAACAAGCACCTGCTAGCCCTCTACACCAAGGACGAGTACTTCGCCATGGTGGCCGAGAGCGAGCAGGACCAGGACTCTTGGTACCAGGCGCTCAGCGAGCTCATCAACGAGAACAAGAAGTCGTGTCTAGACCCCGAAGAGCTCGAAGAAAACTACGGCGGCTTGAGGAGCGGACCCGTCTTCAAAGAAGTCTGGCAAGTCAACGTAAAACCTCGGGGGTTGGGTCAGACCAAAAATTTGTCTGGCGTCTACCGACTCTGTTTGTCCAACAAGGCGGTGCATCTGGTCAAGCTCAGCTCCGACGTGCCCTGCGTCCACCTGCTGCTCATGAACATCCGTCGCTGCGGGCACTCGGAGAACTATTTCTTTATCGAGGTTGGACGATCCTCCTCTACCGGAGCCGGCGAGCTGTGGATGCAGGTAGATGATTGTGTGGTGGCGCAAAACATGCATGAAACCTTCCTGGAGACCATGAAGGCTCTAAAGGCTTACTCTGAATTTAGACCCAGGAGCAAGAGCCAGTCGTCGGGTACCAACCCCATCTCTTTTATCACTACTAGGAGGTACCTGGGTAATTTGCCGCCCAGTCAGACTGGTCTGCAACGGAGATCCAGGACTGAGAGTGTGGCCGGTACTCCGCCAAGTACTAAAAACAATGCCTACAGGTTTAGGACCTCCAGTGAGGGGGAAGGTACGATGACCAGGCCGTTCAGGTCCGTGACGGGGAGCTTAATTCATTTAAACACTGCAAGGATAAATCTGGGGAAGCAGGAAGGTACGGGCAGGTATGTCAGAGCTCCCTTTAATTCTGGCTACCACTCCAGATCGGCATCGCTGCCAGTCTCCAATTTCTCATCAGCCACCAGTCCCATAAGTGTGGGCTCTAGTAGTGGCCATGGTTCTGCCTCTGAGACTATTACCAGACCCTCAAGTTCTTCTGTGTGTGGATCTCCCAGCGATGGAGGCTTCATCTCATCGGATGAATATGGTTCCAGCCCGGGTGATCTCAGGTACTTTCGGGTGAGAAGTAATACTCCAGACTCCCTGGGTAATACCCCACCCATCCAAGAAGAAAATACCTTGAGTGACTACATGTCCATGAGTACGAGAAAGCAACCTAACGGGAGGGATGATTATATGGAGGCTGACAAATGTTTCCGAAAAAGAACCTACTCTTTAACGAAACCTACCCACGCCACGCTACAACACAAGTCCCAGGCCGCCGTCTCTTTAGACGAAGACTCTGAGGAGCTTAACAAGCAGTTTGCCTACTCTGAATCGCCAAAGTTGAAAGACAGCAATCATCCCAAGGATTACAGTGATGGTCTTATCGATTCAGTTTGTAACCAAAGTGGGAGTAAAGCCAAGGATGATGGCTATATGCCAATGATGCCTTCTATTTCCTATGACAGTGACTATTTGCCAATGGCCCCTAATAGTGTTTCAGCACCAAAACAAATAGTTTCTATGTGTCCTTCTCAGGTTGACTCTAAAGGGTACATGATGATGTTTCCACTCGCCAGTTCACCTGTTAGAAATTCATTATCGGGAAGCCTTTCGAAAGGTAGTCAAGAGAGAGTCACCAATGGTGAATACATGGACATGACTTGCAGGAACTCTCCAACTGTTAAACAAACTAATGACTCTAATTTAAGTAATTCTCGGGGGTTCAGCTCTTATTTTTCTCTACCAAGAAGCTTTAAAAGTTCACCCAAGCCTTGTGGTGAACACAATGAATATGTCCCTATGTCCTCTCCTGGGAAGTTGCTACATTTGGGTTTAGAAAATGCAACAAATGGAGACGTTGATGGAGAATCAAAGATGGACTTGAAATCTTCCAGCGGTGTACTGGCTCAGCAAGTGAGGGCAACGAGGCCGACCAAACTTACGTTGTCTATGAGAGGAAGCAATACGATACCGAGGATGTTTGATCACTCAAATTCAGCAGAACCCACCAGTCCTGGTGAATACATTAATATTGACTTCAGTGATAAAGCAAGTAGTACCCCATATTCCTTGTCTGCTGAAGGTTCACCATCTTCATTGGGCTCAAGCTGTGACCATAGACAATCTCCATTATCTGACTACATGAGTGTAGATCTTGATGTACAGTCCCCAAAAGCCACAGCGGACTTATCAAACTCTTTATCAGACATTTCATCCTACTCATGCTCTGGCATTTCTAGAATTCAACCGAGTGCAGAATACGCCAAGATCCCATGTGGTACGACTTGCGTCAGTACCGCAAGTAACAGGAACGATGACTATACGACCATGACTTTTAACATGGCGATGACTCCTCCGAGGCCCTTCCCTAGTGAAGCGGAGAATGGTACTCAGTTGGGCAGCCCTTCTTCTATAGTGAATCGGTTATGTATTGGTGACATGACCTCTTACAATAGTGGTTTTCCTTCGGTTCTTCACCCTGTGTCTGAGCCTGTAGCTGGTCCTAAGGTTATTCGTGCCGATGCGCAAGGACGGCGGAGGCACAGCTCGGAGACCTTCTCTTCTGCCAGCACAGTAACTACTACTTCCTCATGCTTTACTGAAAGTGGCAAAAGACACAGTTCTGCCTCATTTGACAATGTTTGGCTGAAGCCCGATGAAGGCAGTTGTGATCAAGAGAAAAAAATGTCCCGGAACTGCTCTACGGGCTTTCAGCATGGCTTAAATTACATTGCTCTGAGTATGCACGATGGCGTCTGTGAGACGGCATCACCAGCGTCCAACCAGAACGGCACCAGAAACTTGGAAAGTGGGGCTTATGTGAGCATCGACTTCACTAGGTCTGACTGTCTGAAGTGTTCTACTTTCAGAAAAGGTAACAATGAATGAACTTGTCAACATTTATGTAATGCTTAAAGGGGTATTCATATCTCAAACCTTTATGGTATATCCCAGGATGTGCTATGAAAGTCTTGATAGACCACCTATCTTGAGATGTGACCTCCCCTGACCCTGTCGCAGCTGTGGTCGGGAGTACAGAAGCAGCAGAGCTGGCTGTGTTACACTGTCCCCGTAACTCCATTCACTTCTTTTGAGAGTTACGAGAAATGGCGTAGTGCTGCCCGATCAGCTGTCTGCGTATTCCCAACCACCCTGGCTGCTGCATATAGAAGGGTATGCCAATCTTGGCCATGATAGGCTTGGATGGGAATACCCCTCTTAAGTTTTCAGATAGCATGTGTGTGACTTTCATGGAGTAGTTATTTTGGTAGTGTTTAGTTTGCAACTTTTCTCTTGAGTTTTTATTATATGTTGTCTGCCAAAAAACTTTTTAAAACTGGTAAGGTGGCACTTATTGCCCCTTGCCAAATAAGTAACCGTGTGGTACTGCGGGGGCATATTGTTTTAGAAGGGATATAAGGCTGTCTATGAAGTAACCAGTTGCTGGGCTAGTTACAAGGTTAAAGCCTCCTGCTTAGCAGCTGGATGGTAGTTTTGTTGTGTAACTTGTTGCTGCCTTTTTATGTAAGGGTTGTTTGCCTTGAAGTTTTATAGAGTTGTCTAAAGTTCAAGAGAAAGTGGTGTTTGGCTTTGTTTTTTAGATTTTAGTCTCCGAATGCTAATCTAGTGGACAGACTGCTATATGGATACAATATATGCATTACTGTATGTGTGATATGTATGTGCATGATACTGTATATGCAGACTCATTCCTACCCCTTTCATCCACACTCCTCTAGATCAGCATTTACATACCTTTTTTATTTTTAACGCAGACCATTTTATGTGCATTTTGGAAACTTCAATGAATGCCTCTGTTGCCATGTCACAAAATTGTGAATGAAAGCTGCTAGTGTTGGTGCTGAAGACATGCTCCATCTCCTCAAGTCTTCAAATAAGACACCTTGATAAGATCTGCATAGGATAACTAGGCCACTCCCTGCCTTTTGATATGCTTTGTCAACATATGTTTAAAATTGGATCTTGATCAACTTTTTAACGGATCTTTCACAGGGCAGAATTAGCCCACAAGATGCAACGCAACACGCAGTAAATTCTGCGACAAAATCCACAGGGCTACCTGCGGATTTTGATGCCAAAGTGGCCCTACCCTACACCTGCTGTGATGAACCAGTGCTGCCGAGTCAGAACCGTATGTTAAGGCACGTTTACACGGAATCATAATCGTTCGGATTCTTGCTTGATCGCGGGAATCTGAGTGATAATACTTCAGTGTAAACGCGGCAACAACTGAGCGACAATTCGTTCGTCATTCAGCTTCTGCAGGCATAAAAATCAATCGGCCTGTGAATGACTGCTTCTGTAATGAAGGAAGGTGGTGGCCGGAGCCATCTCCGTCACGCTCCGCCTCCATTCACGGAGCGATTCTCGTGTAAAGGAGCGATCGTTGCTCCACACTGCAACATATCTGCCGGCCCCATTGAGAAGCCACGCGCAATGTGTTCCGAGGAAACGCCCAAAGATAGTACATGACTAGATTTCTTTTTTTTTTCTTTTCTTTTCCCCGTGATATGGGGGGGAAAAAAATCGCTCGAGTGTATGACCCCATTCAAAAGATTTCTTATTTGTGCGTCTCGCAGCGCACAAATCTCACACGATTTTCTAGGCCGTGTGAAAGCGACCTTAGTTTTCTGTTTTGGTACAAACTTGCACCTATAGATTTTTTTTATTTTTTTTTGCGCATGTTCACAGCATTGCCATGTTAAAATAGCAATAATTTCTGTATTGGAGATTTCAATGCAGATTTTCAGGATCTCCTTTCAAGTCAATGGGTAAAAACCGCAATGTCTCTGGAAAATTTGCAGCTGAAACGGACATGCTGCAGACATACAATCTGCACCACAAGTAGTTTTCGCGCTGACTTGGCGAGGTTTTTTCTGCGCCATGTGGATGAAACTTTAGAAATCTCATCCACTTTGCTGCTCCCGTGCATGCTGCAGACTTTGTGCAAAATCAGCTGCCAACCTGCCTGATGTGAACATGACCTTGTCGCTCACTGCTAGTGGCCAAAGTTGGTTCTGCTTGAATTAACGGGCTTGTCTTGCAAGATGATCACCTATCCACAGTATATAGGTGTGATTGCTGGGGGTCCTACCTCTGGGACCTCGACCGATCGCTACCTTAAGAATGAAGTGGTGGTCATACATATACAGTACTCATCTCCGTAGGACTGCCTGACCTAGTCAAGGGCTGTACTTGGCCACCACTGGCCAGCCCCTAGAGATACACGGAGCGGTAATGCACATGTGTGACTGTGAGGAAATAAGCCAAGCGATATTCCAGAAAAAGAGGTTTCATTATACAGTAGGCAAGCATTTATACTTATTGTCAAAAAAAAAAAATCAAGCACCTAGGAGTAGTCAAAATCGAATTCAAGTAGAGGAGCAGTAGTCGGTGGGACGGCCGTCGCACTTGTGTGCCTGACAGTCATCCCATGTAAAGGTACCTTTTACTCGTGACTTTTGGCCCCCCTGGGTGAGCATATACCTGCATCTACATAGGGATTTTTGTTGATTTACTAATGATGTACAGCTTTGAAGTCCTAAGAGTAATTAACCCATTAAAGGGGCTTTCTACGCAGCGCCCGCTGTCAGTGCTAGGATACACACCAGGGTCCAAGCAGGCACCACTGCTCCTAATTGCAATCAATGGAAGTTGCTCCCGCAATTACAAGCCACCGTTCCACTGAGGGCTGCGCCAGCCACTACTGCACAGTGGTCGGAGCAGCGGCATGCGCTCTGGCCCTGGTTTCCCCCCGGGACAGCGGGCACTGCCTGGAAACCCTTTTCAAGGCAAGGTCTACATCACAACCTAAAGGCTTTTCAGTTGGGACTGCGAGACATGTTCCCTATGGAGGGAAAAAAGGTCCCAGGTGACTATAAATCCTTGTCCTGCTGCGTGCTGCCCAATATTCACGGACCCTACAGATGGCATGCGCTATTCTTGTCAGGGAAAATGAACAAGAATGGGACATACAGCGAATATATATATATATAATTATAATATTTTTTTTTAAATTTATTTAATTTTTTTTTTTTTTTGGGTGCCATGCATTTTTAACATTAGCAACTCCTACTTTCTAATGTGTAAAAAAATTGGCAGTCTGCAGCTTGTATTGAGGTTCTTTTACGCAGGCCAGTTTTCGGTCACAAGCAATCCTTCCAACACTTATTTGCCCAACAATCAAGTGGCGGGGGCCGACAAATGGCAAATATAGAATGCACCAAAATTTGCAGCTCTTTACAACAAAATGCTGGTGCAAAGTCGATGATAAATCCTACCCCCCCCCCCCACCCCACCCTTGTTTCCACCCGTCGATGGATGACGTGAGGACACAGAGCGACGATGCTCCGCAATGTCTCGGATCACATAGCTCAAAGCAACAGTGGATTGTCTGGTAACTGTGGTCGCATCAGTAAAGCTTCATGTACCTGTACAGCGCCACACGGAGGGTGAAACTTATTAAGACCGGCGTGTTAAACACTGCTCTTCATATAATTTCACCTGGCGCAAGCGGAGGTGCGTGTTCCTTCATATATCGGGCACATCTCTGCCGCTAGAAGTTTACTCCAGGTCGGGCCGGGCGTACGTTTTTGGTATAATGTATGAAAGTGTTGGGCATAAATCATAGATGAATCTGTCTGTCCAGCGTGGCCACGCGCCTTCCCAACAAGCCATATACCTTATCTGGGAATGTGGCGAGGGCAATGTAAAACAAAAAGTCTGATTAGTTGTTACGGCGGCAAATCCCATTTTTTGCAGGCATTGATTTTCATAGTTGCAACTTCCAAAATAAAAAGCGCATTTTACAACTTTAAGCGCTTTTCCTAAATCGACCCCAATCTGTTATGTATAGACACACAGTAGCTGATATAAAAAGGTACAATGTGCACTTTTTGGACTCTCGCAGCTTTTTAACGGCTATTTGTTAGCCTTGGAATTCTTGTTCTTGAAGATGAATTTATTGTACTTCGTTATCAGTATGGTCTTGTGACCCTATTGTTGCAGCTTTCGCCTAGGAGCCAAAAAAATAACCCCCCCCCCCTTCCCAGAATGATCCACAAGTGTGAGCTCAGGTGTTCTGTTTTCTTCCTCCTCTGGCTCCTGACTCCCCATCTAAGTAATTTACAAATTTCCCAGATCTACTGAATTTCTCAGTTCTGATCGTTTTCTAAAATTGCAACACCTATACATTTAAAGGGGCTTCCAATTGCAAACTATTGATAGTTCTATCTGTAGGATAGTCCATCAATAGCAGATCAGTGGGGGTTCCGCTGCCTGGAGTCTCTACTGCTCAGCTGTCTTTTAAAGGGTCAGTACACTCATGCACTTAGCTGATCTCTGCAGGAAGCAGACAGCTCCATTACCACTGCAGTGGCCGGGTTTGATAGTGCAGGACAAGTTGACATGAAACTGAATAGGAGCTGTGCCTGTAATACTAAGTCTGGCCACTGCAGTGGGAACAGAGCTGTTTGTTTCCTGAAGAAATCAGCTTAGAACATGAGCGCATCAGCCAAGAAAACAGATGAGCAGCAGAGCCCCACCAATCTAGTATTGATGGCCCATCAATAGTTTGTCACTGGGCAACCCAGTGCAGATCTAGCTGTGCAAAATGGCATAGCAAGTGATTGCAAAAAAATCAATGTTCTTACAAGCACAGTAGAGTAGTGCAGGTCCGTAAAAAAAAAAGCAAATGTGTTGTGTTAACTATGTATGGGTGATGCTATGTGCGTGGTTGCTGTCTGATTAGATGCTATGGACCCATCCAATAACTCTGACATTAGATTCTATGTAGATTGCTGAGGAGGGGATGTATAACAGTCAGATCCCTGGATTCAGCCTTCCGGCTTCTATCAGCCCATAACTTTAGTTTATGAGATCCGTAGGAGCTGATAGATTCCCTTTACATACAGCTGATTGATGCTTACAGCTGCCACTAGGGAGTAGGCGCCGCATACACCGCTGAAGTCAATCCGAAAACTATTCCACCCCCTAGTGGTGGAGGCAGGAAACCACATTCATTCAATTAACTTTTGTCAGTTTTTAATGCATTTATCAGAAAAGGGGTTAAATTGCAGCAAAACCCTATGTTGTGGCTCCCCGCCATGTCGTGTGCCTACAGCCTGACTTGTCCAGCCCTGGTCTATCGCTATATATGTTGCCATAAAGTCCTATGACTATACGCTACAATTGTATAGAAAAATAGCCGGCACACAAAAACATCCTATTTTTTGTTACTTTCTGTATTTTTTTGGTTCCGATTGAATTAGTGGCGTGACGGCGTTCATCAGAAGCCTCTATTCAGAAGTGCTTCTCGTCGTCCCTTATTGATGTGCTGGTTGGGGAGCGTGAATGGCTGGCGCTAGACCCGGGCTGAACAGGCGGCGGATCACGTGGCAAGTAAACAGTTTTCCTTGGAACAAGCTCTGGCTTTCTGAGAATGTGTCACAGCGAATCGAGAGTTTTGACTATGCCTTGTAAGCCGCACACAGAGATTATAAAGCCATCCGAATTCTGGAATTGACAGTTTACATGATGATTTCTAGCAAGTTCTCTTCAAGTTGGATTCTTTCTTTTTTTTTTTTTTTTTTTCCCCTCGCAATCCTTTTTTTCTTGTAGTTGCCGTTGCAGTACGATGAATATATATATATATATATATATATATATATATATATATATATATATATATATATATATATATATATATATATATATATATATATATATATATATATATATAATGTAGTTAAATGTATATAAAACTTATCAAACACAAACATTTGAAGACTTTTTTTTTTCAGTACATTTTCATTGTTCGGCATTAATTAACTTTTTTTTTTTTAATTTTGCAGACTGAGTGCATTACCATGGAAACCCTCATGCAGATTGTCACGCCAGCCTCCCTGCTGTAAAACCAGGCTAAGGTGACTCTGGAAGATGGGATACAGATCTAGAAAGCGCGACGCTGTGTTGGATTTCATACGGACACGTACCTGCTTTTCCCACACAGATTAAATGTACAGCCCTTTAAAAAGCTTGTATTATCGTGTCGGCAAAAGAGAGCTTTTTTTTTGTTTGTTTTTGTTTTTTTTTTCTCAGCAAACTTATTTTTTGTGAGGGGAGGGGGGGTGATAAAGCGTAGTTCTCATAGCATGTTTTATACATCGGCGTATGAGATTGCTGTGTTTTTTTTTTTTTGTTTTTTTTTTCATGAAGCGACTCTGACTTGTAAAACGGTTCAGAACCGGCTTTCACCTTTGCACTTTCGGTGCCGTTTTACATCCCAGATCTGCTCTTTTATGTATCTTTTAAGATATATGTGCTGCTTCTAGCACTTGGGAGAATTTACACCTGTACTTTACGGAAAAAAAAAAACATACCCAGTTGCGTAAAGAATTGGGGGGTTTTTTTTGGGGGGTTTTTTTTTTGCTCGTCGATCGATACAAGATCTAATTTTTTCTGGTACAAAAGAAACTATGATATATGTAAAAAAAAAAAAGAAATATTTTGAAAGCTTAATTTTTTTTTTCTAAGTCAAAAGTTTATGTATTTTACTTGATCTATATTATAAAAAAAAAACGATGCCTCCTTCATTGAACAAATCTATGTTTTGATGATGGTACATGAAGTTCCCCCAACCGCCTCTTGCATTTCTCACTTTATAAACCATTGTCCTTCTTGTAAGTGGCAATATTTAGTCTTATTTATCATTAAGCAAAAGGTACAGTATTAAGTTGTGTTTTTTTTTTATATTAAGATATTCTCTGGCATGTGCGAGGTTAAAAAGACAAAATGGCATTTCCTCCGTGAATTTCAAATTTATTTATTCTTATTTTAGCTTTGCAATCTCCCCCCCCCCCCCCCCCCCCCCTTTTTTTTACGAAAGTTGAGAGCCAAAACTGTAGGTATGACAGCGAGTAACCTGATCGGAGGATGCTGTGCTACTTCTACAGTTTGAGGATATTCTTGCATGATCCTTGATGGTTAGTTTGTAGTGATGAGCGAGCATACTCGCTAAGGGCAATTGCTCGAGCGAGCATTGCCCTTAGCGAGTACCTGCCCGCTCGAGAGAAAAGGTTCGGCTGCCGGCGGCGGGCAGGGAGCTGCAGGGCAGAGCGGGACGGAACGGAGGGGAGATCTCTCTCTCCCTCTCTTCCCCACCCCCCCGCTCCCCCCTGCTGACTGCCGCAACTCACCGCTCCCCCGCGACGGCAGCCGAACCTTTTCTCTCGAGCGGGCAGGTACTCGCTAAGGGCAATGCTCGCTCATCTCTATTAGTTTGTTAGAATTAGCATCTTCCCATTGATGGACCATTTAATTTGTGCTTACGTTTTTGGGTTTTTTTTTGGTCAGAGCCTCATCTCACCACTGTGAATACCGTACGCTAAAGCACAAACCTGCTGTTTATTGAAGTGTGTGTCTCTTTAAGACCGGTGTCGGAGCACTTTAGAATTGTTTCATCCTCTGTTGGAGTGGGGGGGGGGGGGGTACGGTAAGGGTGCGTTCACACATGGCCGATCTGCTGGGGATTTTCTGCTGCCGGAGTAATCCACACTAAATCCAATTATCGCGGATTTTGACTCGGATCGGCGGTAGATAATTGCCCCTTCAGCTGAATTCAAATCGAAGGGGTGAAATCTGCTGCGGATGCGCATCAAAAACCACAGATCTGCATCAAAATCTGTGACAAAATCCACAGATCTGCAGCGGAGTTCAACCTTTTTCATTTGAATTCCGTTGAAAGGATGAAATCTGCTGCAGACCAGCAACACAATTGGTGGCAAATGGGGCACGTCTAGTTGTAGTCAAAGACCAGCGTCACACAGGCGTATACGTATCTACACGTGTATTTCTGTGATGGGCATTGAGTATTTGCGTGCGCATGTTTTGCTGTCGTGTTTTGCGCTGGCAAATCATGCACATTTGCATGTGCAAAAAAACCTCCAAAAAACGCAACACTGCTCCCATTCATTGAAATGGGCCATAGGTGTAATTAGTTCAGCCTGTGCGCCTTGGAGCACGCTGCGTATTATTTTTTTATGAACCATTCACTTCGTATTGTGCGCACTTTTTTTTTTTTGTGTAATACGCTGCACAATTACATTCGTGTGAATCCGGTTTTGGGGTATGTCCGCACGGGGTGAATTTTCTGTGACGTGTCCGCAGCGGGCATTCTGCAGCTGACTTGTGGTACATAGTCCGCATCAGGAACTGCGCCAAAAAAAATTGACGTGGAATGTGGTGCAGAATTCACCTCCTCGTTCCTCACTGAAAATCTGCTGCTTTCATTTAATATAAATTCCACACCGCATGACCATTTCTGTAGCTGCCTTTTTTTTTTTCTCCCCCAAAGTGAGAATTGGATTAAATCTTAGCTACTTTGCTGCTACTGTTAACCCTTTCCAATCCAACTTTGGATTCAGGGTTTCCTAAAAGGCTTTCTCTTTTTGCTGTTATACAACGGCGCCATCTGCTGGCTAAAGCCAGTGTATGTGCGCCAGAGAGGCTCTGACAGTGGAGTGGCTGGTAATAGATGGTAAAAATACCCTGTCAGAACGTCTTCTGACATTGGAGCTGTACAAGCTTCAATCAGAATGTGGGAAGACGGGATTGGAAAGGGTTAATGCCGTGGAATTTTCCATGTGGAGGGTTCGCGCCCCCGAAGGGTATGTTCACGCGGTCCAGAAATGCTGCAGAATTTCCATGTAGAAAATCCACAGCATTTATAGTAGCGGCAAAGTCAGAGCGATTTTTAAAATTCTCGCCCGCACGCTGCAGAAAAAAGCTTTAGAAAATACGTGCGTAAACTGACATGCGGCGCTGATTTTTAAATCCGCAGCCTGTTGGCTCTTCGAACGAAGGCGTGAAATCCCCATCAAGTGCTGCAGATTTGTTGCAGATGTGTTTTTTCTGTAGAAAATCCGCAGTATTTCCACCCCATGTCGGCGCGCCCGAAGGCTTAGCTGGTGCAAATATCTTTGTGAATTGGAGGCAGAGGTACCCGCTCTATAGACGACCACTTCTCTAACCATTTCATTTCTTTACAAACTAACCCTCTTAACTCGTCTTAAAGGGATTATCCAGGCAAAAAAAAAACATTTTTTTTTTTTAATGCGACTCTAAGTTGTGGCAAAACGGTCTTGCCTCAGTGTTTTCCGACGCCCCCTACTTCCTCCTGCAGCAGCAATGATGTCATGTGACCACTGCAGCCTATTAGATCTGCTGCAGCAGTCACATGTTCGTGATGTCATCGCTGCAGCAGGATTTAAGGAGAGTTTTTTTCCCTTTTTCTTTGTTTGGCCATAACTTTTGAGCTGCCTTCAATTTTCTTGAACACCCTTTGCCATGTATGAAGCTCCAGAGTTCTAGTTGGTAGACTTTGTCCATAATGGACCTCTCCTTTTTCATTAAACCTTTTCTCTCGTGTTCCAGTATCCCCCCCCACACGTCTGGAGGTCTGTAATGCCATGCCACACTGGTTTTATACGATTGATTGCCATAGACCTATTGGTTTTTTGTTTTTTTTTTCTATTTTGTGATCTTGCGGCTGCCAGTTTAGATCTTTTATACTGGATGACCTCAACCTTTAGTTAGTTCACTGTCAGTTACACAGGTACAGCATAAAATATGCAATCTCTTAGTTTACAAACAAAAACTAATTTATTCAGTATTGTGCTGGAATAATGTAAAAAACATATCACTAGATAATAATATCTTCCAGCTGTCAGTTTATGCTGCTGTATAGTTTAAAGATTTACCAATGATGGGAGAATTGTGTGTCCTGTAAATTTAATTTCATATTGGAAAGTTATTTTGTCTGTACAAATTAATAAAACATGGTTGGTACTGTTTATTACACTTTTCTTGTTCCTCATTCGTGCATCGGCTCCAAAACGGAGGGATACGGATAAACTGCTGCATGAATCCCGGTCGCTTCACCGTCGGCTTTTGGACAGGCGGTTGAGAACCGGAATAACTTCACGTTTTTCCTTAAAATGACTTGGTAGATGATTACAAGTTAATTTGCCTTCATAAAGCTGTGGTTATGAGGTGGGCATAGGCATCGTTTGCCCAACTACTGGACTTGTAAGTATCACGCTCTGTTTAAGGCCTCATGTCCATGGGGAAAATCAGGCCCGCTACAGATTCTCCATGGATAATCCGCAGCGGGTCCCTCCTGCCCCGCGGACATGAGGGCTGATAATAGAATATACTCACCTGCTGCGGGCCGTGCGTGTCTTCCCTTCTTCCCGGCTGGATCTTCTTTCTTCGGCCCGGCGGTTGTGCTGGGCACATCGGCTGCGGGCCGCGTGCATGCGCCAGGCACATCCGCCGGGCCGAAGCAAGAAGATCCGGCCGGGAAGAAGGGAAGACACGCACGGCCCGCAGCAGGTGAGTATATTCTGATTTTAGGTCTCCCGTGGATCTGGACGGCTTCCATAGGCTTCAATAGAAGCTTGCGGGAGACCCGCACCAAATGGAGCATGGTCCAGATTTTTTCCTGCACGCGGATCCACGTCTGCAGAGAAAAATGACATCCGCAGGTATTTAACTACCTGCGGGTGTCTAATGCATCCCTATGGGGCGCGGATCCACGTGTGGGAAAAATGCTGTGGATTTGAAATCCTAATTTGCTAGTGGACATGAGGCCTACAGGGGCAGCTGTGTGACTGGATGTGCTTTATACAGAGTATTGAGAAGGTAGTCAGATTTACTAATACTATCGAAGGGCCCATTCGCACAGTTGTATTTCCCATCCGTATGCTGTCCATGTATAGAACATGGAAACGTTATAGCCTATGACCTAAAAAAAGGTTAAATTCATTCCCGAAGTTGCGTACTTCAGAGAAGACCACAGTCCATCGGGTCTACTCGATTATCCAGGTTCGCTTTACAAAAATAATCTACAGGGGAAGGCTGGACCAACTTCATTTCAAAACTTTCATTGCATCCAGGGTGTGAAGCGTAGGGGCCGCCCACCCATCAGTTAACGGGAGAGGTCTACTGCTGGCTGAGAAAGCCACGAACCTGACGGGTGGGCGGCCCCTAGGTTATACATAGTCCTTGGTGCACGGCCGTACATATTTATCATTCTAGCTTATGAGGCTGTTCACATACACTTTTTGGAACACTAATGATCGATTTTTAACGGGATTGGCCACTTTATCCTTACTTTCACTGTAAGGAAAACTAGTGCAGGTGCAGTGCTATTCATTGCAGACTGCTACTGGCCTGGTCAGGTCATGTTCTTTTCCATCAGCCACCATGCTCGAGACGCAAACGCCATGGTGTCCCTAAAGAACACCGTACTAAACAAAGCAGCGTCGCTTTACAAATCCAGACTTTGGTACTGATGATGTAATAACATAAAATAAGTTTGTGACCTGGGGCTCCTTCACACGGGCATAAGCACAATTGCACACACCTAAGCGCAATGTTTTTGCACTATGAATGTGGCTTTTTACTGCACTTCTTCTGCCTGCAGGACATGCTCATTTGTGCGCGGCAAGCAAACGCACCGATTCGAAATTGCTAGCTAATTCCAGATGTGTTCTACTTCTAGTGGAATTATGCATCTCCTTGCTTATTGCGCATGCATTTGTGCACACCCATGTTGACTTCTATGGGGACCTCTGGTGCACAAATACACAAAATGCGCATGCAAGATACTGTGCATGGGAATGAACCCGTTCAGATCAATAAGTTCTATTCGCTGTGTATTGCGCACAAATATATCAGTGAGAAGCCATCCTTATAATGCAGTTTCCAGCACATTTGCAAAAATACTGTATGATGAAGTGGCCAACCCCTTAACTACTGGACTACAGGTGCAAGCCACAGCAATAGATTGAGTTTTACACCGATCAGCTATAACAATAAAACCAGACAGATGGAGTGAATAATATTGATTATTTTGTCACCGTAGCACCTGTCAAGGGTGGGATCTATTGGAGCACTTTCACGTGGGGGGGGGAATATTTCCACCGGGATGCATCAGAATTTGCCACATCAACTCTACATCGACATCCACCGGGCTAATTGCAGATTTTGGTTCGGAACTGCAGGCTGATTTAAGCCATTTTCATTCCACATCTAAATCTGCATGGAGCCGTGCAGAATTTACCGCGACTTGCGGTGCAGAATGCAGAAACATTACCCCCATCTGAAAGGGTCTGAAGGCTGCAAGTGTTGATGTGTTGGAAGCAGGAAAGATGAGAAATGCAAGGATCTGAGCAGCTTTGACAATGGCCATATAGTGATGGCTGGACATCCTGGGCAGCAATTGTTCACAAATGGTTTGAAAAAGCACGTCGGATATCAATTCCAACATCTATGACCTCCAGGATCTGCTGCGAACGTCTACAGGACACCTTCAGAGGTCTTGTGGAGTCCATAATTCTTTGACTCACCATTGTTAGAGCAGTACAAGGACTTATATAATATTAGGCAAGAGGTTTTAAAGTTACGACTGATTGGTGCATGCAATCTCGTAGAATGTAGCCGTCACTTGAAATAAAATGTAAGGGTAAAAAAAATCAATCAGTAGAGCAACAAACGTCTCAGTGTAGCCCCGTGCCTAATGGGATATGTACCTTTGCAACCAATTTAGTTTTATTACTGCAATGCATATAAAATAAGAAAAAATTGAAGCAACTCTACAAATACTATTGACTACAAATACCCTGCCGCTGTGTATGCAGATCGATGTATCATAATGGGTAAAGATCTACTTGTGTCGTCTGATTATCCCTTCTACCACTTACAACTTGCTAGTGTGTATTCCTATGTGAGGTCTCCCATTTGATCTAGGGGAGGGCAGGCACAAAAGTGATAAGGCACCCTACCTTCATTGATTGCAATGGGTGTCCGGTGAGGATTCGCTCCTGACATGAGGTGCAACTAGCCACCAACAAAAGTAGGGAAACTTTAATTCATTTTACTCCAGGGGACTCATAAACTAAGATGAGGTTATTTAATGAAACAGTCCCTATTAATGTATTTTATGATGTTGTAGAAGTAGCTACATGTCAAAACACGAACGTTTGAAGAATGGTTTTACTTCGTAGTTTATCAACTGCAACTAAATGGGCACTAGCACAACTCGGCGGCCATGACTACCGGCACTGATATTTTTGTTCTACATGAGGCATTTCACTGCTGGTTTCAACTGACTCTAGTGAGTTCATACAGCAGAATTGTTGCAGAATTTTGGCTGTGGAATGCACCCGAAATTCCGCAACACAATACAGTACAATATAAGTAATTAGGGTGTCAACTAACCCCATACACTAGCGGTAGAAGAAATCTGCAGCGGAATATAGGTATGCAGTGGATTTTCAAATCTGAAGCCTGCATTAGTTGGCATGGAAGATCGGCAATAAAATGAGTAAAAATCCACACCAAAATCCACGATGAAGTTATATGCAGAATTCATTGTGGATTTTGGTGCGGATGCTCATGTGGAACATTTCTAAGTGTGCACCTCACTAATAGAACTGCAACAACTGTAGGCACCCTACAGTCTTACTAAACCTCTCAAAAACTGACGACCTGTTTCCGCCCTCTACTAACCGTCCTCATCCTGATATCTCCATCTCAGTGTGTGGTGCCACCATAACTCCCAGCATGCCCGCTGCCTTGGGGTTATATTTGACTCCGATCTCTTCTTTACCCCCTATATCCAATCTCTCACCCAAACATGTCAGCTGCACCTCAAGAACAAAGAAAGAATACGCCCTTTTCTCACCATGGACATGCTAAAAACGCTTACTGTTGGCCTCATCCACTCTCGGCTCGATTATTGCAACTGGCTGCTGATAGGTCTCCCCTACGTCAGACTCTCCCCCCTCCAATCCATCCTGAATGCGGCAGCCAGGTTCATCTTCCTGTCCAGCCGCTACTCGGACGCCTCTGCCCTGTGCCAGTCACTGCACTGGCTGCCCGTTAAATACAGAATTCAATTTAAACTCGCTACCTTCATCCACAAAGCTCTCTGCAGCACTGCACCTCCTTACATTGCTTCCCTCATCTCAATTCACTACCCAGCCCTCCGCTCCGCTAACTAAATCAAACTAAGTGCCCATTTAATTCGAACCCGTCATTCCTGCCTTCAAGACTTCTCCAGAGCAGCACCTGTCTTCTGGAACACGCCACGAAAAGCTATCCGGGCAATCACTGACACACTAAACTTCAGGCGTGCTCTAAAAACGCACCTCTTCAGGGAGGCATAGTATATCCCCTAAACCAAACTCTTCTGTACTCCGCCTGATAACATGCTCCCTGACCTACTGACTGCAGTTCCTGCTAGCCTAATCAACCGGCATCTGCAGTCATACTGACTCCACCACTATACAGCCTGACCATTGTCTATGTGTATAGCATCCCTCACTCTCCACCTCGCCATACCGTGAACATCTCCAGTCCTTTACCTTCTGTATCACCCAATTATTTGTAGTATGCAACCTTTATGTAAACTGTACCGCTATTTTGTACAACACAGGCATATGCTAATTAGCGGTGGACCATCGATTGGGGACTTCACCATCTCTAAGCACCCCGGGCTGTTTACCTCCGTCTTCTGCTCTCTCCCTCCCTCTTCCAGTAAAGAATGTTTGCCTGCTCCTGAGGACATCCCTTTATGACTCGCCTCCCTAGGCACTGGTCCTCCAGTGTACAGATAACATAGTACAAGCCCGCACAACGTGTCAGTAGGTAAATTAAAATCGGCAAACCTTTTGGGGCTGCAGATAGTTTTTTAGTAGCTCACTTTGTAAGTAAGCCGCTGAAAACCTATCCTATAGTTTGATGATGAAACTACGGTATTATGCAAACTGCTTTGCTAACTGGTACAAGTTTTTAAACACATTTTGCAGTTTTGCAATTTTAAAGCCAAATTACCTTGTCGTTAAGGGGTCAATAAGTACATAACAGTCAGATTGGATGGACTTCTTGGTCTTGTTCTGCTGTCGGGACTCTGTGTTCTTAAGCTCTTACATTTGAAAAGCTAACAGTTCACACTTACAGTATAATTTTTAACCTAAGAAAAAGTCCAAGCAGAATCACATATAACTCTTCACCCTGCGATTTACTTACTGCAGCAGATACACGGGGCTCCAAATACTGAAAGATTCTACCGCACCGACTCTCCCAGGGCCCACAGGACCTTCACTAACCTACTAGCTAACCAGGTCATGCTAGCAGTGTGACATGACTGTGCTCTGGACTGTGACATTACTATTATGTCAGAGGCTAGCAACTAACCATTTGACATTATAGTCATGTCATAAGGCTCATTTAGACCTAACCATTCTCGCTCAAAGCCATCTTTTGAGCAAAAATCGTTGGGTCTTACTGCATGGACATCGTGCAGTTTTTGTTAACGAGTCGTTCATTGTTCTCTTTCAGCAAGCTCTGCATAGCCCGCTCAGCTGTACACCGGCTGTGCGCTCCGTGAACACAGCCGGAGTATGCAGAAGACAGCGGTCCAGCTGTCTTCTGTATACTCTGCTCAGAGCGCTCATCTGTACATTGGCTGTGTGCTCAGTAAATACAGCAGGAGTATGCAGAAGACAGCGGTCCAGCTGTCTTCTGTATACTCTGCTCGGAGCGCTCAACTGTACACCAGCTTGTGTGCTCCTTGAACACAGCAGGAGTATGCAGAAGACAGCGGTCCAGCTGTCTTCTGTATACTCTGCTCAGAGCGCTTAACTGTACAATCGGCTGTGTGCTCCGTGAACACAGCAGGAGTATGCAGAAGACAGCAGTCCAGCTGTCTTCTGTATACCCTGCTCGGAGCGTTCAGCCGTACAACACCTGAGCACTCCGAGAAGAAAACAGCTGTATGCAGAAGATAGCGGTCCCGCTTGTCTCCTGCATACAGCGTGAGCCTTCATTTACACACTTATGCAAAGTGAACGCTCAAAATTGTCTCTCAAACTAACGTTTGAGCGAATTTTGAGTGATCATCTTGCGGTGTAAATGCACACAGCGATTATCGCTCAAAAGATGTCTTTTGAGCGACTTTTGAGCGATAATCGTTGTGTCTAAATGGGCCTATAGTCTATGGGCCACCAGAAATCCTGTGATGGGCCTTATGTAGCCCATGGGCCATATGTTCTGCATACCTGATCTAGTAGATATGACCTGCAGTCCTATGTCACACCACAGATAACACTGTGGTAACTGTGAGTATAAATAGTATTAACCTTTTCCAATCCACTGTCTGACCTCTGAAGACATTATGATTTAAGGCTGTACAGCTCCGATGTCGGAAGACGTCTGTCGGGGTTCTCTTACTGTATATTGCCAGCTTCTCTGCTGTCAGAGCCTATCCAACGTGTCATCTCATGCAGTACTGGCTTTAGCCAGCAGATAGCGCCGTTGTATAACGGCAGAAAAAAAGTAAGCCCCCTAGGAAAACCAAGATACAAATTGCATCGGAAAGGGATAATAGATACCCTCTAGATCACACTGCTTGCTGCTTTTCGCTATGCCCAGCATGTGCTGCCGTGTGCTGGGCTGGAGGGAAGTCAGGCACAAGTAGGAGCAGTGAGTGATGAGACCAGGCTGTTTATATCTATTGAAGATAAAGACAAACTGGTACAAACATGTGTTCCTCATAAGTTTTGTGCTAGGTCAACCCAAAATCATAATCAGATTGTGATGATATTCACCTTGCACCTCAAATATCACAGGTCCATAACTGTGTGGTGCTGCAATGATGCAAAAAAAAACGTGTGCAGTTTTACTGTGTGGGCAAATTTCCATGGGGCCATTTTTCCTATGGGCATTTCAGGGAACTGCCTCTGTTAGTACATAGGAACCCCTTTGTTTCATAACTGAACTATATTTCCTATGATTTCCAAATAAAATGTTCTTGTTCATATCTATTTAGAATGTATTATGTCGTTAATCAAAGAATAGTGCCCTCTTCTGGAAACAAACATCCCCTTGTATTTCTTGGCCACTAACATAAGTTCATTCGACATTAGATAGAGTACTTTAATTAGTAGGATGAACATCTTTTAGGAAAATCAGATAGAAACATGTCATGTGAAAATCAGCGATTCTCATACAAGAGATTATATAAGCACTGCTGGTGACACTGGAAGGTCACTTAGTATCGATAACATTTTATTAAGATTACCATTGCGAAAGTGATGATGAAATGCTTCGTCTTAACAAAATCCATTCTAGCAACGGTTATACAATATGTACAAAGCCTCATCGTCTAGTGACATTATCGGATTATGAAAGAAGCCGAGCACTTTAACTTGCCACAATGTGAAGTCTGCATCAAGTTATAACCTAAAAAGGCAAGGTCTAAAGTGAACACAATTGCATTTCACATAACAAGAAGTCTTAGAAAATGGTAGATAAAATACACATCAAATCATGTACATTAGTGTACACATTTACAAACAAGAAAGAGCAATCTGCAAACTCAAAGTGGATTGTTAGAAGCATGAAAAACAGAAGTTTTTATGAAGCAGAAATGAATATAAAACTTTCATCCTCAACTTGTTGATATGTGCACATCCCTCATCCTTGAACAAGTGGGTCAAGTGACTGCTTCACTCCTAATTTAAGGGGGGTGTTCCCATTAGAGGTGAGCGAGCATGCTCGTTTAAGCCTGATTACTTGAACAAGAACCATGCGGTGCTTGGGTAAATTGGAGAGGGAGAGAAAGAGAGAGAGATGGAGATGCTCGGTCGAGTAATCAGTTACTCGACAATCAGGGGCGTAAGTAAAGGGTCAGGGGCTCTGATGCAAAAGGTGAGCTGGGGCTCCCCCCTTCTATCTGTATCTGTACCCGTACCCATACCTAAACCATGCTGCACAGAGACATAACTTGAAGCTTCTGGGCCCCAACGCAAAACTTGTAACAGGGCCCCCAACTATAATGCTTTATTCATAGTACTGGGCTCCCTATATGGAGAAGAGAGGCCTTATGGGCCCCCTAAGGCTCCTGGGCCCGGGTGCAACCGCATCCCCAGCACCCTCTATAGTTACGCCCCTGTCGACAATATCAATGCTCGATCGAGCATCAGGCTTAAACGAGCATGGTCGCTCATCTCTAGTTCCCATCTCAGGAGTCCTATTTCAATATGTCTGTTGACCGAACACTCCTTTGGCCAACAACTATTTCCCTCAGCTTTCTATACACATGAATGCATGGCTTGGCCGATCATTCATATATTTTCAATAGGGAGAGTGGGGAAAGCCGCCATCATAAACTTCTGAAGGCAACTTATCTTCAGCGGGAGAAAAAGGTCGAAGGCTGAACTTCAATATGCCCAATCCTTCTCCGTCACAACATCATCTGTTGGGAAAAGTTGGGAGGTCCCCATTCAATATGAGAGTTATCCACTCTCGCTGAAATTTATGGTTTGGGAAGACTATCGTCTAATGTATATGGGAGCCTTAAGGAATGCACATCTATCCATGAGTCCATTAGCAGCTTAGGTACAACCATTAGGTACAAGACACACCCTTGTCTTCCTTCATAGTATCGTAAAGACTTGAGTCTTCGACTGTAACATTCCCATGGGTCAATGGAATATTTTGTATTTCTTCTTACAAGAAGACCAGAAAATATCAATATAGCCAATCTCTCTTTATTTCATTCACACTAGGTTCAAGAACATACATGACAACACTTTCCATATGTGTAAATACTTTGGTGATTCCTGAAGGGGGGTATTCCTGTGATAGGTAAATTAGGATTATGGAGAATGTCGGTTGTGTGTTTGCTGTTACTTAAAACATGATAAAGAATATGGCTAAGTATTTAATGTGTTCAGTGTACAAAAAGGTTAAAAAACTGTCCAATAAAACGGGCTTGCATTGGCGGCAGTATAAACAATGAAATGAGCTAAAGACGTACGTATGATACAAGGCCAACACGGAGTCGAATTGAAACAAGGGGGTGGGGGGAGGAAAAGCAAGCTATAAAATCAGTAGTATTCTGATGCTTCGAATATGTAGAAAATACTGTTGCATATATTTCGAATATTATTCTGATACATGTGTGAACCGAAAAAAAAATGTGATTTTATAGTTGGATTTTCCTAAATAATTTCATGGATAAACTAAAAAATAAAGTGTTTTACACAATATACACATTTCATTACTTACAAAGAGAAACAAGCTTAGCATTTGTATATTTTAAACCCTGGGATACGGAGGGGTTAGTAGCACCATAAAAAATGTTTTTGTTTTTTTTTTCTTCCAAAACTGCAGCCTTGTTATTTAAAGATACTCAGTGCGTTTCTTCGTATAGCTGATAGGAAAAGTGCCATTTTGGTACTGGAAAAAAAAAAAAAAGACTTCATGTGATCCTCGCCAAAAACATAGCTTTCTCTCCTGGAGGAGGTTTTATCGTTTCCTTAGTCCACTCGTCAGTATGCACCAGACAATCTTCAATATGGCACTTTGGTGAGGTACATTTTAAACAGTATCTGTTTTTTCGCTTTATCTACACAGTAGCACCATTGTCACCGAGGACAATTCAGACCTTTGCACTCTTCCATAGGTGGCCAGTTCACCAAAATGTTACGTCCTCTTCATACATACTTGGCATCGGCTGACGCGCGTTCTCAGGTCACCGGCTTTGAGTGTTTCGGACTGAGGTTTACTAGTAATGAACAGAAAAGAGTCAAGATTTACTCGAAGTACATATCATGACAGCTGTCAGATAACATTAAGGTCCACATTGACATAAGATAGGAAGCCTGTGTTTGTTCGCTACTGTAAGTCCAAGAACCTGAATATGGCTCTCGATGCTGTAGAATGAGTCAACATAATGGAGAAATCTAGGCAGTTGCTCGTTGGAAATTGCTTTTCCAGCTAACTATCTGGGGTCATTAATAGAGATGAGTGAGTATATTCGCTAAGGCACATTACTCGAGCGAGTAGTGCCTTAGCCGAGTATCTCCTCGCTCGTCTCTAAAGAGTCGGGGGCCGGCGCGGGTGACAGGTGAGTTGCGGGGGGCAGCGGGGGGGGGGGGAGCTGGGTGGAAAGAGGGAGAGAGAGATCCCCCCCGTTCCTCCCCGCTCTCCACTGCCGCTCCCCGCCCCTCACCGGCCCCCGAGACAAGCGGGGAGATACTCGGCTAAGGCACTACTCGCTCATCTCTAGTCATTAACTCTACTAGATTTTTGACACTACAAAATCACTGATTGTCCTTGGAGCACTGGCATAAAAAGAGACAAGCACAAAAGGTAATAGGGAACATAATTGACTTACCTAAACATTTCAGAAAATTCCACGGTGGCCAGCCAGAAACTATATGAGTTGGCATAGTAATTGCAGGTGCCACGACCATGACATTCAATGAAAGGTGCTGAACGGAATTCCTCTAAACATGATCCAGGAGATGCTAAAGCTTGTCCTGAACCTTCTGCACCGGCACTTGTATGCTACGACAGACAGAGAAAGACTTCAGTTATTGTATTATTCCAAAATAACCCTTGTTTGGGGCATTAGTATTCTATAGAAGGAGCTTGGCCAATCTGTTAGGACAACATTAAAGGGGTTGTACAACGATCAGACTTTATCCCCTACTACATGATATGGGATAATTCACAGATCAGGTGGGGTCTGACCAATGGGAACTCTGCCGATCTTGAGAATGGGGCGCTGGCACATCTCGAAAATTGGACGGCTGCAGTTGCACATGCGCGCTGCTACTCCATTCCCTTCATCAGAGATAGCAGAAGGTGTGAACTCGGCTATCTTCAGCAATTCGACTGAAGTAAACAGAGCATCAGTGCACATATGTGAGGCTTCATTCTCAAGAATCAAGTATGGGGGGGGTTGCCTGTGTTGCCAGTGCCTGAGATCGCTGTATAAGCGATAAGGCATGGCAGGGCACTGCCCTGCCATGCCTTATCACAGCGATCATCAGGGCAGTACTGTAAGTGCCACAGAGGGACACAAATTGTGTAAAAAAAAAAAGCTTAAAGGAGATGTCCCGCGCCGAAACGGGTTTTTTTTTTTTTTAAACCCCCCCCCCCGTTCGGCGCGAGACAACCCCGATGCAGGGGTTAAAAAAACCACCCGCACAGCGCTTACCTGAATCCCGGCGGTCCGGCGTCTTCATACTCACCTGCTGAAGATGGCCGCCGGGATCCTCTGTCTTCATGGACCGCAGGGCTTCTGTGCGGTCCATTGCCGATTCCAGCCTCCTGATTGGCTGGAATCGGCACGTGACGGGGCGGAGCTACACGGAGCTACACGGAGCCCCATAGAGAAGAGGAGAAGACCCGGACTGCGCAAGCGCGGCTAATTTGGCCATCGGAGGGCGAAAATTAGTCGGCACCATGGAGACGAGGACGCCAGCAACGGAGCAGGTAAGTATAAAACTTTTTATAACTTCTGTATGGCTCATAATTAATGCACAATGTACATTACAAAGTGCATTATTATGGCCATACAGAAGTGTATAGACCCACTTGCTGCCGCGGGACAACCCCTTTAATAAAATGAATTAAAAAAAAAGGAAAGAAAAACCCTTTTTTTATGCTTTTTCTCATATTAGCATAAAAAAAGGTTAAAGAAAAATTAAAACCCCACATATTTGGTATTGTCGCGTCCGTAACGATGCGTACAATAAGTTGCACATGCTTTTGACTGTGCATGGAAAAAAGTGTTTAAAAAAAATGCTGCAAAACTGCTAATTTTTAGCATTTTGCCTTCCTAAAAACACAATAAAAGTGATCAAAAAAGCCGTATGTACCTTAAAATGGTACCAATAAAAACTACAGCTCATTTCGCAAAAAATAAGCCCTCCGTACATAAAAAAATATAAAAAAGTTACAGGACTTTGAATGCAGCGATTTAGAAAAAAAAAAGATTTCCAAAAAAAGGGTTTTTATTGCAGAAAAGTGGAAAAACCTTTAAAAAATGTAAGAATTTTGGTATCGTTTTAACCGTACCGACACGCAGAAAAAATGGAATTTCTCATTTATGCTGCATGATTAACGCTGTAAAAAAAAAAAAAAAATCTATGGCAGAATTGATGTGTTTTCTCTCCCTGCTATCATAAAAAAAAAAAAAACGAAAATATTTACAATATAGTCAATGTACCCAAAAATGTACACGCAAAAAACAAGCCCTTATACGGCCGCGTCGATGGAAGAATAAAAAAGTTATGACTTTTGATAAATGCAGAAGAAAATCCGCCAAAAATTGTTGCGTCCTTAAGCCCAAAATAGGCCGTGTCATGAAGGGGTTAAAGGTATATATGCACTTTCAATAGCTGTCAGCTGAATAAAACAGTTATTTCTCCCAACTCCCCTATATACATGAATGCTCGGTTTGGCCTGGCATTCATGTGTTTTCCGTGAGGACAGCGGAGAATGGCCCGGCAGACATCTTTGATGGAATCTCATGGAAAAACTGTTTTTGAAATTCAACTCTTGATCCTTCTCCCTATTCACATACCACAGTCATCCAGCATCATTGAAATTGGCGGGTGTGAACGACTTTTGCTTAAAGGGGTTGTCCCACAAAACAAAGTACAGTTAAACACTTCTGTATGGCCATATTAATGCACTTTGTAATATACATCGTGCATTAAATATTGGCCATACAGAAGTTATTTACTTACCTACAGGGGGTCCCCCCCCCCTGTGCTGGCGTCCCCGTTTCCATGGCGCCGACCAAACTTCTCCTCTGGTCGCTGGATCAGTCGCGCTTGCGCAGAGACGATTGCTCTTCTGGATGGTCCGGGCTCACGAGCTGCGTCCTGGCTCCTCCCTCGACCGCCCTCTTCACCGCATCATCACGTAGCTCCGCCTTCGTCACGTGGTGCCGATCAGCCAATGGGGTGGCTGGAATCGGCAGTGGAGCGCAGACTGCAGAAGAACATCCACGGTGCACCATGGGAGAAGACCCGCGGTGCACCGTGGGAGAAGACCAGCGGCGCCATCTTGGACAGAAGATTTTTTAAAGTTGGGATTCAGGTAAGAGAATTTTTTTTTTTTAAATAACGCATGGCAGCGGTATTCCTTTGCAGTTACTGGGGACTGGGCAAAAATGTTTTTTACTGTTTAGGCGCGGGACAACCCCTTTAATGTGCATGAGGGTCTACATTTTCTAGAGCAATATACTACATGAAAACAAGTTATGTGCAAAATTTAGCTTGTAGTCAGGACTGCTTTAATGACCAAGTGGGCCCAATGCATGGGTATTAAAACTGTCCCCCTCCACCATCACCCTGCCCCATATTTGTCTATGGCTAAAATTTAATAAACACTAATACTCACCTAACCCAGCAGACTGTACTCTTCGATGTGGCTTTCCTGCACTGTCCCTCACTTCCGGATCCAGGGGTCATAAGCCTGTCTAAGCAGATGACTGTTACGACCAATCACTGGCCTCAATGCGTACTGAGGCTGCTGATTGGCCACAGCCGTCATGTGTTTAGATAGGCACATGACCAATGAATCTGGACGTAAACAGAGACAGCGGGGATCAGAGCATGCAAGAGGCGAGTATAACTAATTTATTATGTTTTATATTCCTCTATACTTTTCAACAGTATCCGCGTCCTGAGCATGCAGACACAGCTGAAAGGGTGCCACTACCACGGTCTGCCCTATGGTTATGGAAGCCCTGCTTGTAGTAGTAGTTGGGCCATATTATCACAGTATGCTCCATAGCCTCTCGGGCTCTATTAATAAATATGAATCATGGGAAAGTGCCTTCCGCACTATTTTTTAATCTCTAATCAGCAAGTCCATGTGTGTACCATATAAACTATACCAATTCACAGCATGGGATTTTAATCATAGACACGGGAGGGAAATCCACTTTTTAAGCTGTATGCAACAGATACAAGAGCGGGAGGTGTATTACATTACCATCATGAAGGAATATCCAATCCAAAGAGATGACCAGCCTTGCGGACATTGTGGAATCTGAATGGTTTGACTGTGAATGGCAATCACCATGGCAGGAGCTTCACAAACTGAGCATCTGCATGTATAAAAAAATAATGGAGGTGAAAAAGGAAACTACTGCAAGAGATACCACGTTTCCCTGAAAATAAGACATACCCTGAAAATAAGACATAGCATGATTTTCCAGAATTTTTGAGGATGCAAAATGATTTTTCAGGCTTTTTGAGGATGCTTGAAATATAAGCCCTACTCTAAAATTAAGACTGCTAACAGTTAATTGAAAAAGTCAATTTAAATAGTGTCCAGGCAGCTATGCGTGTAAAAAAGTAAAACCTTTTTGAACAAAAATTAATATAAGACACTGTCTTATTTTTGGGGAAACACGGTATGTGCTATACCCCTAAATAGTCACATACAATGCGTTCAGAAAGTCTTCAGATCCTTTCACTTTTTTACATGTTGTAGTTGTGTACAGATTTTCCCCCATCATTCTGCATTCAGTACCCCATAGTGACAAAGTGAAAACACAATGTTAGAAATCTTTTTAAAAAAAAAAACTAACATTTTCGATTGACATGAATATTCAGACACTTTGGTGTGACACTTAAAATTTAGCTCTGGGGCTTACCGTTTTTTAATGTTTCCACACCTTCATTGGAGTTCACCTGTGACAAATTCAGTTGATTGGACATAATTTTAAAAAACAGACCCCTGTCTATATAAGGTCTTACAGCTCACAATGCATATCAGAGCCAAAACCGAGCCATGAGGGGGAAAGAACTGCCTGTAGAGTTCAGAGACAGGATTGTGCGGAGGCACAGATCTGTCAAAAGCTACAAAAATTTTCTGCTGCACTGAAAGTTCTCAAAAGCAAGTATGCATCCATAATTCTTAAATGTAAGACGTTTGGAACAACCAGAACTCTTCGTAGAGCTAGCCGGCCTACAAAAACTAAGCAATCGCAGGAGAAGGGTCTTGGTAAGAGAAATGATCAAGAACCCAATAGTCACTCTAGTTGAGCTCCGAAGATCCTGTGTGCAGATGGGAGAAACTTCCAGAAAGTCAACCATCACTGCAGCGCTCCACCAATCTGAGCTTTATGGTAGAGAGGCCTGAAAGAAGCCTCTCCTCAGTAAGAGACACATAAAAGCTCACCTGGAGTTTGCCAAAACGCACCTAAAGGACTCTCTGAGAAACAAGATTCTCTGGTCTCATGAAACCAAAGTTGAAGCCTTTTGGCCTCAATTCTATGCATTATATCTGGAGGAAACCAGGCGCTGCTCATCACCTTTCCCCATCCCAACAGTCAAGCATGGTGGTGTCAGCATCATGGTCAGGGTTGACGAAAAGCTGAATGGAGCAAAGTACAGAGATATTCTCAATGAAAACCTGATCCAGAGTAAGAGGGGCCTCAGACTAGGCAAAAGGTTCACCTTCCAAAAAGACAATGACCCTAAGCACACAGCCAAGACAACACAGTAGTGGCTTGGAGACAACTCTGTGAATGTCCTTGAATTAAACCAAATCGAACCCACAGCCCTAACTTGAATCCAATCTCTGGAGAGACCAGAAAATAGCTGTCCAGAGACGGTCCCCATCCAACCAGAAAGAACGTGAGAGGATGTGCAGAGAAGAACGGCAATAAATCCCCAAATCCAGGTGTGTAAACCTTGTAGCATCATACCTAAGACGACTGGAGCCTGTAATCACTGCAAAAGGTGCTTCAACTAAGTACAGAATATAGGGCGTGAATACTTATGTCAATGCAAAATGTTAGTTCTTCACTTTAAAAAAAAAAAAATTACTAATATTTTTTACATTTACCTCCACTTTGTCATTATGGGGTATTTAGTGCAGTATGGTGGGGAAAACTTGATTTTTTTTTTTTGAAATTTACACAAGGCCAGAACATAAAATGTAAAAAAAAGTGAAAGGGTCTGAAGACTTTACCAATGCATTGTATATAAAGAAACAACATCTCTTTAAGAGCTCTTTTACACGGGCGCTGTGTAGCCGCGTGCATGGTTCGTGGCTACACTGCTCTAAATAACACGTGAACAGGCTAATTCAGGTTACTGGAAGTAGTCCGTTCACACGATCCAAGGTGCTGGCAGCTCCCATAGGAGTGTATGGAAAGCACACAGCAAAGATAGAACAGGTCCAATCTTTGCACGCACCTCGAGTTTCACTCGAATGACCATCTTTGTCAGATGCGCGAATTCCACACCTCTAACAATCGTCCATGTGAACGCTTCGGTATTAGTGTATCTTGACGCCACCAGGAAGTCCAGGTGGAGTCAAGATTGACAGGGTGCTGACGCCCCCGGCACCTGATTGGATGAAGAGCAGGCTGGCCTGTAGGTCCTGGAAGGCCAGTAAATGCAGCAGAAACTTGCATAAAGCATCCCCCGCAGCAACAGCTGCAAGGGGTTTCCTCGGTAGGGACACAAAAGCTGGAATTCCCCCAGAGTAAAAAGTGTCTGCTCCCGCGCCGCCGCTGCCCCCCCAGAGGCGCCCCCTCCCCCATGTCACAGGCGATGTCATTTTCAGCCCCATGCAGGGAGGCCGACATGGTCACCGGCAGACACAGTATGAGCTGGCGTTCGCACAGAGCAGGAACACAGGCCGGCCACGGCCGGCAAGCGACAACCGCTCCACTCTCCCACCTTTTAGAGTAGCGCCACTGCAGGGAGCCCACATGACCGTCAGGAGAGACTGTGAGAGGCGGCAAACGCACAGTCCTGAAAATAAACGCCAGACCTGGTCCCCAAGCGCCCAGCACTGCACACCACACCCACCCCATGTAATTTTGTAATGTGTGCCGCTGCAGGGAGGCGAGAGGGCCGGCGCCACCGACACTGTCTGCCGCCGCTGGCAGCGTCCAGGAGCACAGCAGCGATGACATTGCTGCGCACAACGGAGGCATCGTTCTCGGGGGGGCTGCCAAATGTAGCATAGGTCCCGGACAGCCTGGAAGCATACAGCTGCGGGACAGTCACACGAAGCCGGGTAAGAGGGCTGCAGCACAGCGCTCTGCCATTCCTGCAGGTTGCAAGACCTTGCCCTATTTCACCATTCCGGAACTGGAGGTGTGAAAGGGGCGTTTTCCCTCTCAAACCCCTAGCTTCCGGTGGTGTCAAGATACACTAATACCAACGCTACCCATTGATTCCTATAAAAGAGTGTTCTGTGCGCACCTCTCATGCGGGCAAACAGCGCCCGTGTGAATGAGGCCTAAAGCTTTTGCAGTAATCTAATTTTTATCATTTTGTTGTACAATTTTTTTTTCAAAGTCCATTTATAACAGTCGGAAATGGTATTTGGGTTGGACCTACCGGCATTGTCCCTTGATGAGCCGACCTACTGGCATTGTCCCTTGATGAACCCGTCTACCACCCTCGCCTCTTATCCCATATATTAGTAGAATTACATGTACTGTTTATATAAACTCGATGTGGCTACACTTATAGCAACAGCTTGGCTGGAAGACATGCCAAACAATTCATCTGCAACATTGCTTTCTCCATATGCTAACAAAGGTGACTAATATGAAGCAATATGTTGGGTTTGAATCCGGAAGCAAAAAGATAGTATTCCAATGCATGATAATGGAGCCAATTGTGATTCACGGCCAAGCTGAATGGATGAATTCCTGGTCATATATCCTACTCATTCATATAGATGACCACTATTTCTCTTGTCTAGATATCTTACGTATACTTCTCGGAGACAAAAGCAATTTTATTCTACAGATGTTATGTTAATCCTGCGATCATTTGGCATGCAGGCATTCTGTTCTATCTGTAATCATTCACCATTACAATAAATTCAATCTGCTCAAAACCTCATTGTATTTTCATCTGTTTGGAACAAATACAGAGTTACAGCAGACTCTGTTCTCTACTTCCCGCTATATCATGCCTTGGGCATTATATGAATTAGATTGTGTGGGCTATCCTGGTGAATGAAGTCCCTGTGACACTAATCTCTTGTAATCATTCATAACCAATGTACTGGCAACTGGCAGCTTTCCCGTTCTTCAATGATTTCACAGAACGTTTCTCATGAGGAAAGTGAACGTGTTTCTAACTACATGGTTGTTCACACGGCCATTTCCATGCATGCATGCAATGATTTTACATGAGTCTAACACAGAAATGTACAAGTATAGGTTTAATGAAAAGACTCAAGCCTTGCAATGTAGACTCTATGAAAGGGGACCTGTCAGCAAGATCATTCTACCCAAGCTGTCCTATATAGACACAAGACCTGTCAATCAAAGGGAGCTGGCTGCAACCCAGTGTTAAAACTACTTGTTTACTAAGATGCGGTAGCGCTTTTTAATTAAATACGTTCTTGTAGGCTATTTTTATTGATGACCTATTCTCAGGATAGGCCATTAATAGTTGATTGACTGGGGTCGGCCTCTCAGAATCCTGACTAATGTTACAGGCAAAACACAGGGTATGGAACAGAGGTAGACAGCTCTGATCTCTGTGTAGTGGCCAGTGCTGGTAATTGCAGCGTATTAAAATAAATGAGAGATGTACCTGGAATTATCAGTGCTGGCTACTACGCTGGGGTCGGAGTGATCCGCTTTTGCTCCGTACCCTATGTGTTTTGACGATGACAGTGGGTGACTGAACAGCTACTTGGCCAGGGTTCTGAGTGGCGCACTCCAGCTGATCAACTATTGATGGTGTATCCTGGGAAAAGGTCATAAAAAAATTGCCTGGAAAACCCCCTTAATCCCTTTGTGACCGTTAATACACCTTTTGACGCCTGTATTGGCCCCCGTGATCTCTCTTCATACACCACGGGCGCTGGCTGTTTTTCACTGCCGACACCAGGTGACAACAGCCCCGATAAGCTGCACAGCTCATCGGAGCTATTAGCCCTTTAAATGCCGCTGTCAATTCTGACAGCGGCATTTAAATACATCCCCCCGCGAGGAGATCACAGGGAGCTGTGCGAATGTCATGGCAGCAGGGGGCCTTCTGAAAGGCCCCAGAGCCGTAATGGCAGAATGCCTATCAGGCCATCCCCGTGGGGTGGCTTGATAGACTGCCTGTCAGATACCAGTATGATGTAATACTATGGCATTACATTATACTGCAGGAGCGATCAAAGCATCGAAAGTTGTTGTCCCCTCAGGGGGCTAAAAAAAAAGTAAGAAAGGGAACAATAAAGTTTTGGTAATTATTATGCTTCCATAAAAGTCCGATCTATCAAAGTAATGCATTATTTACCCCACACGGTGAGCATTGTTCGAAAAAAAAATTTAAGAAATAAAGAACACCAGAAATGCGCTTTTTTGGTCACCCTGCCTCCAAGAAAAAATACAATAAAAAGCGATCCAAAATGGTACCAACACAAACTAAAGGACGTCCAGCAAAAAATGAGCCCGCAAACAACTGTGCCAACGAAATAAACATGAAGGTTATTGCACGTAAAAGATGGCGACAGAAAATAATTTTAAAAAAGTGTAACGTCTTTGAAAAAAATTAAAAGTAGTACAACAAGAAGAAAAAAACTATTCAAGTTCGGTATCGTAGCAATCGTACTGACCCATAGAATAAAGTTATGTCATTCTTGTTGCAGTTTGTGCGCCGTAGAAATAAAACGCACTGAAAGATATTGGAATTTTGTGTTTTTTTCCATTTTACTCCGCTTAGAATTTTTTAAAGTTTTTTAGTAAACTTTATATGGTACATTAAATAGTAGCATTGAAAAATACAACTTGTCCCACAAAAAAAAAGCCCTCAGACAGCGACGTTGATGGATAAATAAAGGAGTTATGATTTTGTAAAAGGGGGAGAGGAACAAAAACGAAAATAGAAAATGGAAAAAAACCTCGGTCACTAAGGGGTTAAGGATAGCTGATCATAATGATTGACCCGTCACTAAGCACCCGGCTGCTTTCACATCTGCATTGGGGGTTCCATTTTCCTTCTCCATTCAGAGAGCAGGGAAAGGGAATACCCTGGCCCAATGGGTGCGCTTATGATGGAACCGAACAGCTCTTTATCTGCAGTCACAATTATTAATCAGATTTTCTAGGATAGGATATCCAAGTCCAGGACCCACGCCAATCATGACAGCCCCTTCATTGTCTAATCAGGCACAGCGACATAGTGTGGTTGTGCCTGGTACTGTAGTTCTGCCTCATTCACCTTAAGAGGACAAGCTGTAGTATCGGCAACAGTCACACCTGTATGTTACTTATTGTTCTGTTGATTAGTGGGCATCCGGGGGGCAAAGAGGGTCAGAATAGGCCTTTAATAGAAAACCCTTTAAAATCTATATATGACAAAGAGTTATATTTTTATTCTACTTTTGTGCCCCCCACCCCAAACTCTATTTGGTAAATACACCTACCATAGTGATGGAGCACTATTTTGGCATTCCAGCACTTCAGCATTTGACAGGTTATGTCACCAAGACTTCTAGCCCAGTGACGTCCCATAAACATGTCATGCGGCCATCTACTTTAGAAGCCCTGACAGGTTAAAGGGACGTCATTGATACATCCTGTGTTGGGCTTCCAGTTGATTGCAACAGTCACATGTTTCAACATTTAGTAACAGAGTTGTTTACCGGCTTATAAATGGCTGAATGTCTCTCCCCCGTAGTGGCTCCATGTTCTGTGGCATTGGTTCTGGCGTAGACAGCCAGTAGGAGTAATCATTTCTTGATGCAAAATTGCACACATTATTGATGTTGCAAAACATGAAAGGCATTGTGCTAAAACGCCTGAGACAGCTACCAGCGGTGCCTGAAATGAAAGAGTTCAGCTCTGAGTTACAGCAGGCAGACACGTTCGCACAATATTTACGTAGCCTACAACTTTACATAAAGGAAACTGTCTGATTTTGAGTTTGCCGGAAGTAAGGATGGACATACATGTCAGAGGTATTGTAGAGATGAAATCCAACTCCCTGAAATTCGTCTCCATCAATGTCTGCCATTGGGTAAAAGTCAAGAGGCCCCATACACATTCGATGATTGGCCATACCCGCCTAAATCGGCACTTTCAGCTGGTATACATCTAACATGTATGGCCACCTTTCGTCATAACACTTAATTCGTTTTAGAAAGACTTCTGTGATTGATAATTGACTTGGTTTATGCAATAAGCAGCAATATTATTTTCTCACAATAGCCTACATCTTACCCAAGTCCTGTCCATGTGCCCGTTCATTCCCCTGTACATAAAGAAGAGAATACCCATCGTAGATCCTACTGGTACCCAGAGGACATGCTGGTGATTCTGTTGCCTGACTGTGGCGGGTTATGAGGAATCCATGAGCTACAGATCCCAAGCCAGGTGAACCAGGAGGGCCTTGCAATCCATCGGGACCAGGGGGGCCTTGGTTTCCTCTTGAACCTATTGATATATTTATAAAAAATGTCTGACATGGGATAGAATGCAACTCATGCAATATTAGGCTTGTGAGGTCTACTTTACTTTAACTATTAGGTTTAATCATTTCCAGTTTCTTCAGGGTGACCTGACAACTCTCAAGCCTTTCACATCTATCCGACACCATAAGAAGCATACAGATTACCTATATAAGCCATCATGTTTTCAGGTCATCCTATCGATAGGTTCAATGTTAGTGTAACAACATGACCACTTATTAAAAAATAAATTTCTTATTAGGTAAAAATAGAAGTTACCTGGCTGACCCGGCAGACCCCGGTCACCTTTACGTCCTGGCTGGCCCTCAAATCCTGGTAGCCCTTCTCTGCCAGAATCACCAGAAGGCCCTGGTGGACCTTTTAGAAGACAAAACAATGTATACTCAAAGAAAGTTTTTAATAGATTAACAGAAATCTGTAAATGATGCAAAATATGCTAGGTTTTACCTAAATGCCTGTGATTCCCTTACTGCCCTTTTTAATAAACTGCTATGAAATTCTTAACCCCTTAAGGACATGGCCTATTGTGGGCTTAAGGACGCAACGATTTTTGGCGGATTTTCATCTCCATTTTTCAAAAGCCATACATTTTTTACTTTTCCGTCGACGCGGCCGTCTAAGGGCTTGTTTTTTGCGTGGCGAGCTGTAGTTTTTGATGGTGCGATTTTTGGGTACATAGAATACATTGTAAAACTTTTATTATTTTTTTTTATGATAACAGGGAGAGAAAATGCATTAATTCTGTAACTTTTTTATTTTTCTATGTAAGGAGCTCTATGTGGGCTTATTTTTTGCGAGACGAGCTGTAGTTTTTATTGGTGCCATTTTAGGGAATATACGGCTTTTTTGATCACTTTTATTGCATTTTTTGGGAGGCAAAATGCTAAAAATTAGCATTTTGCCTCTGTTTTTTGCGTTTTTTTTACGCTTTTTGCCGTGCAGAACAAAAAGCATATTTAACTTATTGTACGCGTCGTTATGGACGCGTCGATACCAAATATGTGCCATTTTAAATTTTTTTAACCTTTTTTTATGCTAAAAAGAGAAAAAGCATAAAAAAAAGAGTTTTTTTTTACATTTTTTACTTTTTTACACTTTTATTTTTTTTTTTACACTATCTATGTCCCTCTGGGGGATTTAAAGCACAGCACTGATGATCGCTGTGATAAGGCATGGCAGGAGTTCTGTCCTGTCATGCCTTATCACTTATACAGCGATCATAGGCTCTGGCAAAACAGGACGCCAATATCTGGTGTCCAGTTGCCATGGCAACAGGCCGGGCTCTCTGCGATTATATCGCGAGAGCCAGGCAACTTCAAAGAGGGAGCGCACTTCTTTATGAACCCTTCCCATGCCGCGATCTATGTAGAATGGGAATGGGTTAACAGCGGGGGGTGCATCGGAGACTGACAGCCGGCTCCCGCTGCGGGATAGCGCGAGATCTGTCATGATCTCGCGCTATCCCTATGATGTAAGGGTACGTCATTTTGCGGGAAGTACCCCACTCCCATGATGTACCCTTACGTCATGTGGAGGGAAGGGGTTAAGAGAGATGAAAGCCTAAGGGCTTTTACCCACTAGCGTATTTTTAACGCTGCATTTTTTAATGCAACGATCAGTGGGACTTTCTAATGTTAAAATCGCATCGTATAAAAATCGCATCACACAAACTTGCGATTTTTAAGCCATGCGATTTTAACATTTGGAAGTCTTATTAAAAAAAATTGCAGCTATATTGCATTGTAATACATTTACACCATTTTACTAAATTCTGTAATATATTATAGAAAATAAGTAACTCTAGTCTTCATATGCCTAATGCAAACATCTGTACTTTATAAACCAAGTGGATCACTTGTGGTAGGTTGGACGGCTGTGAGTGTATAGCCTTTCACAAATCCGTCTCGAATTGGTGAAGTGCTGAGGAATGGGTGATCAACTAGATTTTTAATCCCTGTGTTAATTACCTGCTAATCCAGGTTGTCCTGGTTGTCCGGGAGGTCCATTGCTTCCTGGGCGTCCAGGTGGACCAGGAGGCCCTGGTATAGTCCTGATCTCACCCTTTGGACCAGGTGGTCCTGGCAAACCTGTAGGTTAAATTAGCAGAGACATACAGAGGACTTGAAAAGCTTTAAAAGATCCTGATATAGATATACAGCACATGCTCATCATGCATGTCTGCGCCACCTGCAGCAATCATAATGCATCACAGGCAACAGATGTAATTTATTTTCCTAAAAAAACGTAGAAACACACTATATTTTAATGCGCATAACACAAAATTACTAAAATGAAACCAAATGGAGAAACCTGAGCCCAACCTACTAATGTAAGGAGATCCTAGATAAAATCAAAGCACCCGCCCTAATGAGGGCAACCCCACGGCAGAAACCCAGGGCAACCCTGACTCTCAGTAGTTGGAAATAGAGATAATGGCAGAAATACTGTATAACAATATATGGAGAGTTAGATAATACTCAAGCATTCTATGAACAAGATGGTACACCAATGCATAAATAGAAAAAAGTCAGGAGATAGATGTAACTTCACCCCAGAATACACAGAAGCCAAACAGACTTGTCTGAACTGTTTAACAGGACAGGAGCCGCCGACTAGTCTAGAAATACCTGCATGCTAGAAGTATAACTGGCATCCTCTATGAGGAGGAGCCAAGATAAAAGTATACATACAAGCACTGATTGGCTGGCTGGGACACACGCCTCCCAGCCAACCAATCCATCCACACAGAAGCAGAGGATTGCTCATGTCGGTGTTCAAAGCCAAAATGACACTGAGCATGCACATGCGTGTGGATCACATGGGCCGGGGCTGACGCCGTGACATCATCCTAATCCTAATCCGAGACGACCGGCGAGCCATGACACTCCTGCTCGATAGCAGAAAGCACAAAGACTCTACAGCATTTCCAAAAAGACAGGTTCTCTTTATAGAAACAAAGCAAATTTAGCTGAGTATATACGTGATCTGAGTCTGTAAAATAAAGTGTCACAATACACTCTTTGTCGAAAAAAATCAATCACCTACAAGTATTTGTCATTTTGCTGTAAAACACGGCATGTAGTTTCATCTCAGGCAGATATCCTGCCTTTTAAGTTGCCCCCACTGCTGGTGTGATAGTCTGGGGGTCATCGCGTACATCAGTCAGTCACCCCTAGTAGTGGTATGAGGGACAATGACAGCTCAGGGATATGTTCAGTACATCCTGCAGCCACATGTGCTCCTCTCATGGCGCCTTCCAATAGGCATTTTCCAGCAAGATAATGCTCGACCGCACACACAAGGGGGTCACAGGAATAACTCCACAACATTGTCACACTTCCGTGGCCTTCCTGGTCACCAGATTTATCACCAATATTACATGCATGGGACCATCTGGGACGCCTATTTTGACAGCCTACAGGTTTGCACGATCTGGAGGCTCAGTTACAGCAAATGTGGAAGGATATGCTCCAGGATACTATTCAGAACCTGTATGCCTCCATGCCTGTATCACATCTTGTATCCAAGCTAGAGGTGGCCCAACAGGGTACTAGAACCTCCATGCCAGCCCATATCACATCTTGTGTCCAAGCTAAAGGCGGTACAATAGGATGCTAGAGCCTCCATTCCTGCCCGTATCACATCTTGTATCCAAGCTAGAGGCAGTACAACAGGGTACTAGAACCTCCATGCTTGCCTGTATCATATCTAGTATCCAAGCTAGAGGTGGTAGAACAGGGTACTAGAGCCTTCATGCCCAGAAGTATCACATCTTACATTTAAGCTAGAGGCGGTACAACAGGGTACTAGAGCCTCCATGCCTGCCTGTATCATATCTTGTATCCATGTTAGAGGTAGTAGAACAGGGTACTAGAGCCTCCATGCCCACTTGCATCACAGGTGGTATCCAAGCTAGAGGCGGTACAACAGGGTACTAGAACCTTCATGCCTGCCCATATCACATCTTGCATACAAGCTAAAGATGGCCCAACAGGGTACTAGAACCTCCATGCCCCCCCCCCATATCACATCTTGAATCCAAGCTAGAGGTAGTACAACAGGATACTAGAACCTCCATGCCTACCTGTATCACATCTTGTATCCAAGCTTGAGGTGGTACAACAGAGTACTACAGCCTCCATGCCCACCCGTATCACATCTTGTATCCAAGCTAGAGGCGGTACAACAGGGTACTAGAGCCTCCATGCCTGCCCGTATCACATCTTGTATCCAAGCTAGAGGCGGTACAACAGGGTACTAGAGCCTCCATGCCCACCCGTATCACATCTTGTATCCAAGCTAGAGGCAGTACAATAGGGTATTAGAGCCTCCATGCCCACCCGTATCACATATTGTATGCAAGCTATAGGCGGTACAACAGGGTACTAGAGCCTCCATGCCTGCCCGTATCACATCTTGTATCCAAGCTAGAGGTGGTACAACAGGGTACTGGAGCCTCCATGCCCACTCGTATCACATCTTGTATCCAAGCTAGAGGCAGTACAATAGGGTACTAGAGCCTCCATGCCCACCTGTATCACATCTTGTATCCAAGCTAGAGGTGGTACAACAGGGTACTAGAGCCTCCATGCCCACCCGTATCACATATTGTATGCAAGCTATAGGCGGTACAACAGGGTACTAGAGCCTCCATGCCTGCCCGTATCACATCTTGTATCCAAGCTAGAGGTGGTACAACAGGGTACTGGAGCCTCCATGCCCACTCGTATCACATCTTGTATCCAAGCTATAGGCGGTACAACAGGGTACTAGATCCTCCTTTCAGGTGTTGAGTTTTCCACAATAAATTCTTCTTTTACTCTGATATTGTAATCACTTACTTATGTCAGCGTTACAATCAGACAGAGAAAGTTTCATTCCATTCTGACAGATTCTAGGGGAGGGATTTTTTTTGACAATGTGTAATATTTCAGTCCCTTCAAGTAGCACAATCTAAGTTGCCCTCATATAATGAAAACAACAACAAAAAATGCACAAATGAAAAAACTAGAAAACAAAATCAAAATGCCATACAGAAGATTTGTCTTACCTGGAAGACCTGGGCTGCCTAAGTCACCTTTAAAACCTGCCAGACCTGGAGGTCCACTGGGCCCTTTCATACCTGAAAAGACACATAAGAGGTTAACAGATTGGTAACTTGCTTATATAATTTGTTGACAAGCTGTATTATTTGTCTAGACAAAATATACAATGTAAGCAATCTCACAGTTCTGTCAACTATAGTCGGTTCTATAGCACCCACTATTGTCCGCCTCTGACCGGCAACTGGTACAAATAACATAAAAATGAAGATCTCAAAGAGGATTAAAATACATTTTAATCACATTCCACCATATTATATGGATTATATAGAGTATTGTTGAGTATCTTTTGATGCTCTCTCATGCTTTGCTTGGTCCATTGTCTGGGAGGCCAAATATTTCCATGATGATATATGAACTCTAAACTCTTGGACAGCGACTGAGACTCCATCCACATTCAGCTCCCATTAATATTACCTGGGAAACCCGGAACACCGGGCACACCCTGATCTCCTTTCATTCCATTCAGGCCTGGTCTTCCGGTTTCACCCTGTTGACGAGCACAAAATTATATAAAATTTCCCCGGAGCTTCATTTGTTTTTCTGACTTTTTAGAGAGGTTTTCCGAGACATAAAAAAAGTTAAAAGGACTTAAAATGAAAAGAAATTGAATACTCACCTATCATGGCGGCAGGCTGTCATATGCCGTTCATTGTGCACATGACTGCTCAGCCACTTACAGGCTTCCGCGGTGATTCTCCCATGGCCGCTGAACCCTGGGAGTGGCTGAGCAGTAACGGATGGGGTGCTGCCAGGATAGGTAAGTATTCAATTTCTTTTCATTTTAAGCCCTTTTTTATGTCCTGGAAAACCCTTCAAATGCAATTATGTACAAATGCTAATTAAGTCTACATATCTGATAATAGATGTTTTTTCACTCCTTACACCCACTGATAGCGGTAGACCAAGTGACTTCAGTGTCCAATCAGGAACAATTCTATAACTTTTCAAGAAAGTGTCTTTGTGAAACAAGTTAATAGAATTTTCTTTGAAAACTTAGAAAATATAATTTTCCTCCTGCTCATGTAACATTGAACACAATGTAATAGCCATCTATGCTCAGTGCAGAGATAGAAAAAAAATGGACACAATCAACAGCTAGAAGTACCAAACCCCAAACCAAAACAGTTGGATGGGAAGTGGAAAATGAAAATTTTAATATATCTAGAAACTAGTGTTATATTATACTCCCAATGCCATCTGAAAATAAGAGATTTAGAAGCTGCAGTGGATATTAAAAGGGCCATCCCACAAACATCATCTATCACCTATCCAGAGTATAGGTGTTAAATGATTGCTGTAAGTCCAACAGTTGGGACCCCTCATGATCATAAGAATGGCACTCGCAAAGTGTATTGGGTGAATGGATTGGCAGTGTACACGCGTGACCACCACTCCATTCATTTCTATGAGGATGATGGAGATAGCTAAATGCAGCAGTCAAAATTTCCATTGACAGAGAAGGGACCGGCCATCTTGAATTTATACTACAGCTCCATTCCCAACAGCGGCTGCCGGGATACACCAGGGTCAAAGCGGAAACTGATGCTATGAGCCCTGTGTAGTGGCCGGCGCTTGTAATTGCAGGCGTAGCTCTCACTGAAATCAATGGGAGCTGCGTTTGTAATTGCCGGCTGGGATGCCATTGATTTCAATAAAAGCTGCACTTGCAATTATGAGTTGGAGCAGCACTTCTGCGTCGGGAGCTGCCTGGAAAACCCGTTTAAGCTGCTTTGCTGTCATGATCACTGAGAGGTCCCAACAGTTAGACGACCCGCAATCAATTATTTATCACCTAACTTGTAGACAGTCATAAATAATGTTCGTGGGATAACCCCTTTAAGAACATCTACTCATCAATAGAGATGAGCGAGCATACTCGCTAAGGACAATTACTCGAGCGAGCATTGTCCTTAGCGAGTACCTGCCCGCTCGGAAGAAAAGGTTCGGGTGCCAGCACGGGTGAGCGGTGAGTTGCGGGAGTGAGCAAGGGGGAGCAGGGGGGGAGGAAGGGAGAGAGAGCTCTCCCCTCCGTTCCCCCTGCTCTCCCCCGCCGCTCCCCGCCGACACCCGATCCTTTTCTTCCGAGCGAGCAGGTACTCGCTAAGGACAATGCTCGCTCATCTCTACTCATCAACATATGTAAATTGTGTCGTTCTGAAAATGTAGCGGATTATTGGCACCATATACTATCCAGGGGATTATTGGTTTGATACAAATATCACATTTGAAGGGCTGATATTATGAGATGATTTTGCCATGAGGCAATCATATATCACATAGGTTCAATAAAAAAGCCAAATGTTATTTCTTTTGCATGCATTTATGGCAAGGAACGTATTTGTAAGATATATTAAACGATTACTTTTATTAACCCCTTGTAACAAGCTTTTGGTTCCCAGGTTGTAACCCTTCGTTCCTGATGTCTTATGTTACAAACATTTAGAAAATATCAATCAGTAGCTTTAAAATTCCTATTATGCAATAAAACCTGTGATTTTTCCTCACTCTTATTTGCATAAAATCAGTAAATCTAATTCCAATCAGGTATCATTAACATTTATTCATACACAAATAACACTAGGTAAAAAAAAAATTTTTGTTTGTACTCTAGAATTTAATGCTAGTTTTGTGTGGTCTATGTCACATATAGTTGGTAATGTGCTATGATTTCATACCAAATGAGACAGTATTTTAGTTGTCCTTATATCCTATGCAGCATATCACTGCACGCATCGCACTCAATGATGGCAGATTGAATACAAATGTTATTGTGCACAGCGTTTGCATCTGTTTGTGTTTGCAAGTCTGGAGCTGCCTGGAAATCTGAAGTATTTGTTCTGTTTGCAAGAGACAATCAGAGAAATAAAGTATCCACATTGGTTTTCCCATGGCCTCTAAAGGTTGCCCATATATTGGGTGTGATGCCTGCAGTGATATGCTGCATTGGATATGGGGCTAGCTAAAATTAAATTAGCCCAAAATCTGCCAAATAATAAATTGCTTTATATGTAATGGCCCTTTATGATGGATGGTTTTGGAGCCTAAAGTTCTACTACAACTTCTGCTTCGAATAACACGGACGTGTTTTTTGAGCAGTACTCCTATCTTAATATTAGTAAGGGCTCTTTCACACGAGGCCAATATACGCTACGATCTGATGCATTGGATTCCAATGCATCAGGTTACATGGCCGTATTCCCGCGGCGTAAAAGCACCCGGCCGGTCCAAAATAAAGCTGGGCGCCTCCTCCTCCCCTCTGGCTGTTTGCAATGGGAGGGGGCGGGGGCAAAGCTCAGCGCTGCTCCTTCCAGCCTCCCCCCATTGCTGGCTGCAGGCAAGGGGCTCTGCCGCACCTCTTCATTTTGCAAACAGCCGGAGGGGAGGAGAGAGGAAGTGAGCCGGCATGGGGGAGGGAAGGGCAACAGCATGGCGGCCTCGGCATACATGCGCTGTGCCCATGCCTTCTGAACAGGCGCAAAAATCTTAGATTTGTGCCCCCGTTCAGGCGTTTTTATGGTGCCGGCGGGCGCATGTAAGAACACCTACAGCCGTGTAAAAGAGGCCTTAGGCTGAAAAAGACAGATGTCCATCCACTTCAACCTATTTTCCATAGATCTGTCATCAGTGACGTCCCTGTCAGGGTTTCTCTTGGCTGCAGTGGTTATGTGGGTAAACAACCCGCTGCAACAGAAGATTGGAGGACTGGGAGCACGTTCCCAGAGAGCATCATGGCAAAGGGATGTGAGTATTGGGTTTATTTTTTCTCTACTTTGCATTGCCCTACTGCCACCAATTACCTCGAAACCTGCTTTAAGTGTGAATCATTATGTATCAATCATCAGTTTGTCTTGTAGATACCAACTAGGAGAACACATGAGGCTTTTGCTATATCCTAGTGCTCTCATAATAGTAACATAAGAAGAACTTAAAATAGTAGCAACAGACTTCATTACTGAAGTCTATTAGTCCTTTATCAACCGGCCAGTGTTTGTGTGGGCTGACTGTCCAGAAACAGACATCAAAGAAATATATATATTGACCAAATAGGCATCAGCTGTTACCCACTGATAGATGTTGTTTTTGACTGTAATGCAAAATTCTCCTGTGGAATATAATAGGGCAGATTAATTGCTGAAAGTTTGACAGTTTTCAACTTTACACTACATTTATCAAGTGTTTTAGACACTTTTTTTTAGCTGTGTCCAGCAAAAGGCTTGGCTTTGTTGAATAGGGGGCATGGTCTTAATGTGACATCATATGCCAAAAATTGTAGTATAATTTTCGATACATTTTGACGCAAAATTTGGCATAAACTAAGCAAACTAATAAGTGGTATAAAGCTAGACTAGATAGATAGTCCTTTTAGATGGGACAATCTGTCGGGCAAACGATGCAAGACAGCACGTCCCAGTGATGCTCGCTCCTGGGCTGTTACACAGGAGCGAGTATCATTGGCATCGCTCACAGCGCTGCCGGAATGGAGGCGGAGCGGGTCGGGGAGCGTTCTCCCCCTGCCCGCCTCCATTCACAGTATGCAGTCATTCAAAAGTGAACAACTGCTGTTTACAATGAATGACACGTCGTTCAGTTTTCTGAGTGCAGAAACTCAAAGAATGAACAGCTCTCGTTCAGTCGTTACAGGCGTTTACATGGGACGATCATCAGTCAGATTTCCGTGGGAGCGCTGTAAAGAAGCCATTAGTAAATCTGCCTCATTGTCTTTTATCCAACATTTTTTCCCATCCTTCATTGCTTCCGCTGAAATCAATACAGTGGTTTTTGTAAAACAGAATTTGCGAATTCAGCCTTAGTTTTACCGAAAATCGACATTAATGTACGCATCAAATAAGAATTACCGGTATTCCTGGTGTTCCGTAGTCTCCTTTAAGACCTGCAAATCCAGGCTGTCCAGGGATGCCAGGATTACCTTTTTCACCTTTCACGCCTCCAGTGCCAGGGGGACCGCGAGGACCTTCTGGGCCCGGTGAACCTTTGTATTAGCATAGATAATAGTTAGGAAGACAGAATAGGATCCACTTTGGCATTTTTAAACCTAAGGAATCATGTTCTTCCATGTACACATGTATTTTTTCTGTTACAGTATACCTTATATCATTACACTAATTGCTTCCTGTAAATGTGATGTGAAATGCATAAAGAAGTTTCCCGGGACTTTAATATTGATGTTCTATCATCAGAATAGGTCGTCAATATTAGATCGGTGGTGGTACGCCACATGGAACGCCTGCTGATCAACCGATTGAGGAGGTTGAGCGGGCCTGGCCTCTTCTCAGGTCTGTGATGTCATGTTCATCAGTCACCTGGCCTGAGAGCAGCTTAGTCCCATTCAGGTGAATAGGACTTGGTTGTAATACCAGGCACAGTCGCTATGAAATTTATGACACTGTGTCTGGAATGTAGAGAAGTGACAGCGCGCTCACCCCAGCACTGCGGTCACGTCAATCAGCTGATTAGCAGGGGTCCAGAGTGGTGAACCCTCACTGATCTGATATTTATGACCTAGCCTGAGGATAGATCATCAATATTTTAGTGCTGGAAACCCCCTTTAAACGGGTTGTCCGATTACCGCACGACATTCCTGCAGTAGCACCCACTATACTAAAGCAACAAAAAGAACTGTATTTACCCATCCTCTGCCATGGTAATCCAGTGATGTAGCCCTACCATTCTTCTGGTGTTTCTTATGAAAGACGATGTCACTGGAAATCACCTGACTACTCCAACCAATCAGAGGCCACAGCGTCACCATTCTGAACTCCTGGCATCATGGCACCCAGGATGGAAGTAATGATGCCAGGATAATGGCTGGTGATGCTGCAACCTCTGATTGGCTGCAGTGGTTAGGTGATTTCTGGGAGGACGGCAGGGCTACAGCACTGGAATGCTGCTACAAAGGATGAGTAAGTACATCTCCTTTTGTTATTGTAGCACAGTGGGTCCTACTGGGGGAATGTTGTTGAGTAATCAGACAAACCCTTTAAGCAAGAGTGGCCAAAAAAATTAGACACAGGTCGGTTGGCTTCCCTCTAATAGGAGCATTTCACTTCTATTACACTTCCTGCTCCTCGTTACAGTCAGGATCGGACGTCCAGTATTGTCTGGAATGAGGAGCAGGAAGTGTAATAGGAGGCAGCACTTCTATTGATTTCAATGGGAGGTCAGCCAGCTAGTACACTTCCTCCCCTGTACACTCATGATGACATCCAGCCCCTCTGCACTGATAGCAGGCCAGATGATCAGCTGATTGCCAGGGATCCTGAATGGCAGATCCCTGTTGATCAACTATGGATGACCTATCAAAGAGAATAGATCATCAATTATAAAAGCCCAGAAAAAAACCTTTAAAGGGGGTTCCCATTCCTTAAAATTGCTTCATGACCACTCTGTCCTACCTGGTGGCTGCAAACCAGGACATGTGACTGCTATAAAACAATATAAATCTTGTTATTTGTATAGCGCCAACTTATTCCGCAGCAATTTAAGGTAATTTATTCATTACCCTCCCCCAAGCTGGTACTCATTTTCCCAACCTCAGATGAATGGAAGGTTGAGTCAACCTTGTGCTGGCTACCTTAAACATGCATAGATTGAACTCACAACCTTCAGGTCGTGAGCGAGAGCTTAGCACTGCATTTCTGCTGCCTTAACACTCTGCACCAAACATATAGAAGGTCACTGCTGTGTCCAGTGATTGGACACATCAGTCACATGTCCTGGTCAGCAGCAACCAGGATGGACAGAGTGATTGTGCAGCAATTCTAAGTCATGGTATAACCCTTTTAAAGTGAACTGCACTTTGGTGGCAGTTGCATTGCGCGTTATCATAGAAGAGGATTTTGTGCTATAGCAATGCAAAAGTCAGAAACCGCATGTCATTGTATTTCTATGGCAGTCACTTTTTGAGCTCCCCATCTCTTCCCACTTGCTACTATAGTCTATTCCAGGGGCGTAACTATAGAGGGTGCAGGGGATGCGGTTGCACCCGGGCCCAGGAGCCTTAGGGGGCCCATAAGGCCTCTCTTCTCTATATTGGGAGTCCAGTACTATGAGTAAACCATTATAGTTGGGGGCCCTGTTACAGGTTTTGCATTGGGGCCCAGAAGCTTCAAGTTATGTCTCTGTGCAGCATGGTTGAGGTATGGGTACGGGTACAGATACAGAGGGGGGGGGGGGGGGGCAGCTCACCTTTTGCATCAGGGCCCCTGAGCCTTTACTTACGCCCCTGGTCTACTCCAAAACTTTCCCACTATGTGTCACCTATTAAGCTATCTCTACAATATATATTCTGTATGGTGTGCTGGAATGAATGCTAAAGACTTTTTCAGGTAATGCAGACTATTACTCTGTTCAGTTTAAGGTCTATACAGAAGAGTTTACCGCAGGAAACTCAATCCGTGAACAATGCAGCTATTGTAATGGAAGTCAGCGCGACCTAGAAAATGTTACTGCTATGTGCGAGTTATGAACAGAACTTATTTTTTTCCTCTTTTTTTCTCTATCCTTTTCTTTAAAACTACACAAGGCATGTTAATTGGTCACATTTGGTTTTGCATACATTGGGAAATAACATACAGAAAATTTCAGAGGACTAATAGAAAATAACATTTGTAAACAGTGTAAATATATGTAAAATATTTTTAAAAATCCATTCCGTTCTTTACCTTTGACCCTGCATTTTTCAGAACATATTTGTTTCATTAGTAAAATACATAAATGCCAGAAGTAGATTGTTCTGAAGTGAACATATATTCCATCTGTTTCCCTGAAAATAAGACATACCCTGAAAATAAGACATAGCATGACTTTCCAGAATTTTTGAGGATGCAAAATGATTTTTCAGGCTTTTTGAGGATGCTTGAAATATAAGCCCTACTCCAAAATTAAGCCCTGCTAACAGTTAATTTAAAAAGTCAATATAAATAGTGTCCAGGCAGCTATACATGTAAAAAAGTGAAACCTTTTTGGACAAAAATTAGTATAAGACACTGTCTTATTTTCGGGGAAACACGGTCGATGGTGAATAGTCCTGCCCTACACATTTTATATTTTCGCAGATTGGGACTGGTTTGTGTATGTAGATTTGCCATCACTTCCGAAACTAAAAGTACCGATACTAATTATTTGTCGGAATGTGCCCATACTATGAAGAATGCGTTGGACGTCATTACTCAACTGTTCGAAACCAACGTTTTGTCCAGATTGCTACCTGATACTTAGCAGCAACTTCAATATCCACCTGTAACTTTACCTACATCTAAAGCCCAGTTCTGTTTGCCCCCCCCAATACTACACCAACCCTTCCTCTCCCCTTAAAGGGGTTGCCTGTAGTAAAATAATAAACTGAGCTAGAATTACCCGTCTACCAGGATCCAACTTGCCGCCCAGGGTCTCGCGTTTGTTTTGACAGCTGATGTCACGTGGAGTCAGGTGACGCTGTAGCCAATCAGAGGCTGCAGTGTCACCACTGGTTCTCCTGGCATCAGCTCTCACATCCTGGGGACTATGATACCGGGAGTTCAGGATCGTGATGAGACAGCTTCTGATTTCCAGTGATGTCAGCTGTCACAACAACACTGGGACCACAGCGGGGCTGCAGCGCTGGATCCTGGCAGCGGCGGGGAGGTAAGTACAGCTCGGTTTGTTATTTTAATACAGGCAGCCCTATCGAAGGGATGTTATCCGGTAACCGCACAACCCCTCTAAGCATTCAGCTACTGCATGAGTAAGTAAAATAAGCCTTTATAGCATCAAGGGTAGCCTGCAGTATAGCAGAATTTCTTGTAATTACGTTTGCAATTGTAGCTACATATATCTAAGGGTACTCTTAGAAAAGTAAGAATCGTCGCTCTGTCGGGGGCCGTGTGCACACGGGCTGACTGTTGCCCATATTCGCTTGTTAGAGGTAACTTAAGGTTAACTTAAGACCAGACCAGTTAGAACAGTGTTCTAACTCCAAGGGACATTGGAACAAACTCTTAACATTGTTAGCCTAATGTATTGTAAAGTTGCATTAAACTAAGTTTTTTGTCAATGGAAGATGTGTATATGTTAAATTTTCGAGATCAAGCAGATACATACAAGCGTTCAAACAATCGAGGTGCCGCCATGAAAATTTGACAAATTGTCTGTTAGAAGACTATAGAAGTAAGCAGCTAGCCAGAATAATGAACAGCTACAGTGCCTCTTGATTCAAGATGTTCGCACATTACATGGACAGCCCGATAAGCCATATGCAATGTTTATTATCCCCTGTGGTGGCGCTGTATGGGAATAAAACACTAATAGTACCATCACATGGGTCCATTATCGCCCAAACAGTCGCTGGAAACAGTGAATTTGGGCGATAATTGTCTTGTGCACATGCAGCCGCCGACAGGGCACTGAATAAGAAATCGCTTACCTGTCGTTACTTTGTTTTTAGAAACCAAGCGATTGTTGGGACGTGTAAACAGGAGCCGCTCAATCTTTGAGCAACTCCTGTTTACTGTAAGTGAAGACGGGCAGGCCAAAACAATCTCTGGCCTGCTCCACCGCAATCCAGAGAATGAACATCGCTCCTGTGTAAAGCACAGCAGCAATAGTTGGCCGGTGGTCCGTAAGATGGCTTATGCTCCCATTTACTCTCCAGTGTAGATAAAGTCCCCTGGTGCAAACACCGAGTCATGACTGACTCCAAGGGTGATGTCACATTGTGACATTTTCTTGGCAGACTGTTTTTGCGGGGTGGTTTCCCGTTGCCTTCCCCAGTTATCTTTTACCCCCAAACAAGCTGGGTACTCATTTTACCAACCTCGGAAGGATGGAAGGCTGAGTCAGCCTTGTGACGGTTACCTGAAGCAACCTTGCAACTAGAGATGAGAGAGCGTACTTGCCAAGGCAAATTACTCGAGCGAGTATTGCCATTTTCGAGTACATGCCCGCTCGTCTCAAAAGTTTTGGGGGCCGGCGGGGAGTGGTGGGGGAGAGCGGGGAGGAACGGGGGGGGGGGAGATCTCTCTCCCCCTCGCTCCCCCATTCTCACTCCTGCAACTCACCGCTCACCCCCGCCGGCCCCCGAATCTTTTGAGACCCGAAAATAGCAATACTCGTTTGAGTAATTTGCCTTAGCAAGTACGCTCTCTCATCTCTACTTGCAACCTTCAGGTCGTGAGCGAGAGCTTAGGACTGCATTTCTTCTGCCCTAACACTCTGCGCCACACGGGGCCATTGGCACTTGTCCCGTGTAGAGGCTCCTTAACTGTTGGGTTCGCCTGCCAATTACAGCTGATTGCTTAGGGTTCCAGCAGTCCGACAATCTATGGTCACTATATTTTTAGGAAAACCCTTGTAATAAATGGTGTCGAAATTGGACAATCCCTCTAACATTATAGCATTATTCATTTAGACAATTTATCTATATGACATGAGAACATAATAAGATTTTTTAATGTCAAGACAAGATGAAAAGTGTGATTTCTAATTGAAAATGTCCTATTGGAATGGCTGTAGATTTGGCAGCCTTCTGCGCTCTCGACTGCTTCCTTAATTACTGTCTAAACACGAGTCTCTCTATCCTGCGATGCAGAATCTGTGGAATAGGCTTTCATCAACTCAAAGGAGTAAATTACATCACTTACACGGAATACAGGCAGGAGGCGTATCATTTCAGCAAGACAAAAGTTAACTAAAGTCAGTGTGACCAAGACCGTTGGAAAACTAGAGGAGAAGAAGCAGTTCACTTCAAAACAAATTCAGGTCTGGCTGTTCCCTGGAAAGTTATACGGAGCGGTCTGACTTTCTATCACAAAATGTCATTATTATAGGTACATCGCATCCACAGAGAGCAAACGTATTGACTGCTACATCTAAACCACATGCAATGAAAGAAGATGGCGCATGTCAAGTTCTAACCTTGAGGACCTGGGAGAGGTTCACCAATGCCCAGTGTTCGATGTTAGAAAGGTCACACAACACAAAAAGCAAAATCACCGGTTAATACAAAAGTAAAAAAGAAAGTCATCACTAAAAAGTTGTTCACAACAGGAGGTCGTCATGCACAATACACAACCATTGTTCTCAATACAAGGTTATTCCAATCACAATAAATGCATTGAACATGATAACTGGATAGGCATGCTTCATTCATCAGTCTAAGCCATTCACTGACACCAGGGCGAGTTATGAATTAATTTCGGAGGTAACAAAAAAAAAACTTCTTTCATGGGAAAATGAATGAGCCGACTTCAGGGAAGGCAACAAAAGCGCAAAACAAAGCCGGCATACATATTTTAATGGCATTTTGAAGCTCACAGAATAGAAGTTCTAGGATGAAGAAGCACTTTGTAATGCCATGCATTTCTGCACAGTATTGAGCCCTTCATCGATTTTCCATTTTTTTATGCTAGTTTTTTTTCAGCCCCACCTACTAGCCATAACTTTTTCATTTTTCCACTTTACATAGGGCTTGTCGTTTTTTAGGACAAGTTGTATTTTTTTAATGGTACCATATAATGTACAGAAAAACTTTTTACATTTTATAAATTGAAAAAAAAAAAGTTTTTTGAATTATGACTTTTTTAGGGGGGATGGGGGGTTGGGTTAGTTTTTACAGCATTCACAGTGCAGTGAAATAACACATGTTCTATGGGCCAGTAGGATTACAGTGATACCAAATATACACATTTTTTTAATGTTTTTCTATTTTTAAAAGTAAATACATTTTTTTTTCTTAAAAATGGCTTCATCGCCATATTCTGAGACACGTAAATTTTTTCAGTTTTTCATCAACCTGGCTGTGTGAGAGCTCGTTTTTTTGCAGGATGGGCTGTAGATTTTATTAGGACCCTTTTGGGAAACATGTGTTTTTGATCACTTTTTATTCAAATTTTTGGGGAGCTGGGATAGCAAAAAAAATTTGTAATTTTAGCCTCCTGTTCTTTTTTTTTTTTTTATGGCCTTCACCGTACAGGATAAATATTGAGATATTTTAATAGTTCTAACTTTGGCCTAATGTCCACGGGGACAGATTCACAGTGGGTGTCCCGCACGCGTGATCCGCGCCCCATGGGGATGCATTGGACACCCGCAGGTAGTTAAATACCTGCGGATGTCATTTTCCCTTGAGGCAAGGATTGCGTGTGCAGGAAGATCCGCAGCGTCCGGACAGGAGAGTAAATCTTCTTTTTAGGCATAATGTCCGCGGGAAAGGAGGGACCCGCTGTGGGATTCTGCATGGAGAATCCACGGCGGGCCTGATTTTCCCCGTGGACATGAGGCCTTTTATTGACACAGTGATTCTGGTAAAATTCTCTGTCTGTTTGATATATCACACACATACCTTCAAATTGGAAAAATTTGGGCTAAATCCAAGATTCAAAATGGCTGTTATTTTGTTGACATGGCCTAAAAGGTTTTCCCCTTCCCTGCAGATTGTATGCAAAGTGGGATCACCATCTGCCATACTATTTTCATTCTACATGGGTGTTCCTAAACCTTTGAGATACCCTGTATAGTAGAAAGGATACCCGTGGACCAGCACACAATAGCGTGAATGTAGCAAACTGAATATAAAAGGGGGTTTCTGGGGCTTTAATAGGGATCACATCAATACCAGAATGCTGGTGTTCTGACGATCCCCACTGATCAGTTGATTGAAGGGGCTGTGGAACTAGACTGAAGAACAAATGACTTTTCTAATACTAGTTGGCTCATGTATTCGTATGATAAACCTCATCTTGACTTTCTATTTCAAGGCTATTTTACTGGAAAAGAAAACACTGATTCTGAGCAAAATGATCAACTTCTTATTCCCTTCTCAAAGTTATCTACTTTATCTGCAAATAACGGATATACTGGCAGCAGCGAGAGCCGCGACCAATGTCACCATGTACTTTGTACAACATGACATGAATAATGGATACTTTGCATTGTGTCTGCTCTATCAGTAATACATTAATAAGGTCAATTCAATAACCATTGTGTCAGTGAATAGCTTATAATACATTATAGGTCTGGTCACAATACAATTGAAGCAAAGTACAATGGTGCACTTAGCTAGTGACCCAAAGATCACTTTATAGAATATACCTATGCAACTTCTACAACAGAAGTAGGCCGACCTTGTCACTTCAGATCTTACGAAGCAACAGTGCCCATTGTTCTTAGCTAGCGCTGGATATGAGCAATGGATGCTGACGTTCACAACTGAAGTGATAGGACTTTCCCATTTCTGCTGTAGAATATTATAATTTAGCATTCTTGAACCAGTTTAGGGCATTTTATATCTGAAGATAAGATGATTTACACATTAGTTTCATATAAGAATGTACAAATGCCATCATTTTTAAGCTTACAGTAAATTGGCTCCCCATACTTCTAAACACAGCTAAAGAACTTCAAGAGGTATTCCGGGACATTAAAAAAAATGATAATGGGTTAAAATGAAGAGAAATTGAATACTCACCTATCCTGTCGGCTCCCCGTCCAGCGAGAAGAAGCAGCAGGCAGTCACGTTCTGTTCATTCTGCGCAGGACTACTCACAGGCTACAGCAGCCAAAGCAGAATTACCGCTGTAGCCTGTGAGTGGCTGAGCGGTCACATACACAACGAGCAGCATGTGACCGTCTGTTGTTTCTTCCAGGTTGCATGCTGGCTGCCGCTCTGGACGGGGAGCTGCCAAGATAGGTAAGTATTCAATTTCTCATTGTTTTAACCCTTTAGAATTTTTTTAACCCCTTTAAAACAACAGGAAATGGTAATGAATAGAGATGAGCGAGCATAGTCGCTAAGGGCAATTACTCGATCGAGTATTGCCCTTAGCGAGTACCTACCCGCTCGGAAGAAAAGATTCGGCTGCCGGCGGTGGGCGGGGAATGGCGGGGGAGAGCGGGGAGGAACGGAGGGGAGATCTCTCTCTCTCTCTCTCTCCCCCCTGCTCACTGCCGCAACTCACCTCTCACCTGCACCTGCAGCCGAATCTTTTCTTCCAAGCAGGCAGGTACTCGCTAAGGGCAATACTCGATCGAGTAATTGTCCTTAGCGAGTATGCTCGCTTATCTCTAGTAATGAAGCTTCTATATAATGTCACTGTCTATAGAAATTCAGTTTAAACACAAGTTACAGTATCTGAGACGCGGGCTGGGAAGATTGAAACTTCAGATAAGGCTAGGCATTGGACAATCCTCCAAAAGCTTCCTCAACGAAGAAACCTAAATCCAAAGTAACTGGGATGATAGGTGCTGCCCTGGCTTTGTATAGCATCAGCTACGGAATTCTAGCTTATGTGCATATTAGAAAACTCACTGGTTATCAGATTCCATTATTATTTCTTGCCCAGAGCTGAGCTTGGAAGCATATCTTTATAGCACCAAGCTTAGGCCCTGTTCACATCATGTTGGTTTGTAGACCCAGCATATATGCCTGCGAGATCTCCTAACTTATACACCAGATGAAGATCCAAGATCTTTCCACGCAGTATACATTTTTATGGCTCCGTTCACATCTGCATTGGAGGCTCCATTCGAAGCCTCTGAAACAGATCCAGCACAAAATCTAAGTCAACTGCATCATTTTGTCTGTGAAGGTGCATGTTGTAAGCCTGAAGGACTTGGTTATAGTCAACGGGGTCCCTCGGCACGGTTTCAGGTCTGAGGCTTCCGCTATTCTTACGGCTCGGCATTTATGATGGAGCTGAACAATGGAATTAGTAGATGCAGATGTGAACAGACCCTATGCAAAACGATCTTGTACTGGAAAATGAAGTTAAAAGGGCTGTCCGGTTACCGAACATCATCCCCCCTATAACACTAACTGTGCTAAAATAACAAAAGGAGCTGCACTTACCCCTCCACTACCACCACGATTTAGGGCTGTAGCTCCGCCATCCTCCCGGTGATTGTTGGTGAAGATGATGTCACTCGATATCATGTGACTGATGCAGCCAATCAGAGGGTCTGGCATCATCGTTCTGAACTCATGGTGCCAGGATGTGAGCACGGATGCTAAGAAAATGGGAGGTGACACTGCAGCCTGATTGGCTGCAGCGGTCAGGTGATATCCAGTGACATAATCATCAACAGCTAGAGCGCTTGATCACGGCAGGAGAGGAGGGGTAAGTGCAGCTGATTTTGTTATTTTAGCACAGATGGTGTTATAGGGGGTAATCGAACAACCCCTTTAAGTATGGTTTTCCGGTGCAGTCCAAAAAAGTATGATGACACATACCAAGTCTATCGAAAAAGGACACTCTTTTGGCAAAGGTCCACAGAAGCCTTTTGATGCATCCAGTATTTATTTGGGAGATTTTCCTGACATATGCGCCTATTGTATACACTAACATGGTATGGACAGGGCTTTCGGCAGCCTTGAATAGCAATGATTGGATTTAGAGGACCCTTGTACTAAAGAGTCTTGGGTCAGGAAAGAGGAAGAGTTTAGAGGGTTCAGTTCCCGCCAAACCTGAATTTCAATTTTGATCTGTACACTTAAAAGACAAATAATATACATATAATAGAATAGAGGGAAGCACTCATGTGTAGATTGTGAGTGCATTTCACAACACAGGTGGATGGAAACCAGCAAGTACTACAGTGTTTTGATTTGGCTTTAAAGGGGTTGTCCAATTGTAGAGTTCCGATGGCCTATCAGCAGGATAGGCCATCAATAGTAGATGAGCAGGAGGTCTGCCACCCTTGACTCACACTGATGAGCTGTTCACTGGACCGATAGTTATGTTCATCTGGTCATTTAGCTGATTTCTGCAGGAAGCAGACAGCTCTGCTCAAACTACAGGGCTTGATATGGCAGCCAAAGTTCCCTTTGAAGTGAATGGAAATTATGCCTGTAATACCAAACCTGGCCACTGTAGAGAGAACAGAGCTGTCTGCTTCCTGCAGAAATCAGCTCAGTGCATGTGCACATTAACGCAGTGAACAGCTCATCAGCGGGGGGGGGGGGGGGGGGGCTCCTGGACTGCAACCAATCTACCATTGATTTCCTGTCCTAAGAATTGGCCATCAATCATTTACAACTGGACAACCCCTTTAAAGAGGAACGTTTGTATCATTCTGTGCTGTGAGCTATAGGACACATCTACACATGGACTGTGCATTGCGGCATCAGTAACAGCAGGAGACATAGTTATGTATCATTACACTTAAGACAACCATCTAATTTCTCTTAAGACACACATCATTTACAGAGCAGAGTTTGAGTTGAGCAAGGACCATCTTTAAAGAGATCGGCTGTTGAATGATACACTGAATGGTCACTATATTAGAGACACTTGCCTTTTCATGATTGGAGCTACCCTGTATAGAAATTAGGCACATGACTCTAGAGCGCAACATAAAATCAAGTTTTCCGTGAATCAGTTTCTATTTGAATCCACATTAGAATGGGGCAATCGAGCAATCTGAATGACTCTGAATGAGGCATGGTCATTGGTGCTAGACTAGCCAGTGCGAGGATTTCAAAAACTGCCAACCTTCTGGAATTCCCTCATGCTAAGGTGTGGAGAGTATATGGAGAATAGTGTAACTGAGGAAGAATATCCAGTGGAATAAAAAACTTATTGGTGAAAGGGGTCAGAGGAGGATGTTAAGAATGGTTCTGACAAATGGGGTGTCACAGTGAAACAAATTACATATAAATATAACACTGGTTCTCCAACTAAAGTGTCCAAATGCACAACTCGTTCCTTAGCACAGACGGGTTCTAACAACAGACCAGTTCGCGCCCCATTGCTGTCTAAAAGCAAGAGAAAGGCAAGACAGCAGGGGGCAAAAAAGTGCAAAAATGGATAAGTGAGCACTGCAAAAACATCATATGGTCAGATGAATCCAGCCTTCATGTTGATGGGAGGGTCAGAATTTCGTGAAAGCAGCATGAATTGATGACCCCTTCCTGTCAGGTGTCAACAGTTTAGGCTGAAGAAGGTAGAGTAATGATATAGGGAAAGTTTCCTCGGCGCACCCCGGACCCTCTGATACTCATGGCTGTGTTTCGGAAGGTCAAAAAAGGTCCAATGCGCTACTATATATGTGTCTCTAATAAAGTAGCCATTTAGAGTATGTTATTTTTTTTATAAGAACCAAGTTTATTGAAATCTCTTGGGCCTAGAAACAAAGTTACTTGATTCCAGACATGGCGACCATCTACTTGACTGAAAGCTTGAGACTCAACAGTTCTCTCTTGCCTGTGTATGCTGTGTGCACTTGGACTATGGCCTGATGTGAGTTTTCATCTGTACAAATATGTATCTACTACAATTTACAACAATGGACCTTCACGTCAAATACATTATAAAATGATTTAGTAGAGTATCCCCAATTGGGGCGGCATGCTGTTCGTAATCTGAGAATATATGCATTAGGAGTAGAGCTTAGCAAGTAGTGCCTTAGCCGAGTATCTCCCTGCTCGTCTCTAAAGATTTGGGGGCCGGCGCGGGTGACAGGTGAGCTGCAGCGGGGAGCGGGGGGGGAGAGAGATCTCCCCTTCGTTCCTCCCCGCTCTCCCCCGCCGGCCCCCAAATCTTTAGAGTCGAACGGGGAGATACTCGGCTAAGGCACTACTCGCTCGAGTAATGTGCCTTAGCGAGTATACTTGCTCATCTCTAATTAGGAGATTTCGCCCGTCTTTTAGTAAAACAACAGACCACACAAAATTATGTAAATTATTAATATTCCGGGTTTCACAAGTCTATGGAAATGCTTCTCATGTATGGCACAAAATCATAAAAAGCTCAATAAATAATGCAAGTGTTCATAGAGACAGATTACATAGCTTTCTACTAGTATTGTAAACGTTATCACTTATTCATGATGACCCATCTAACACAATATAGAATAGTATATAGAAACGTCATCAAGAATTACCCGCATGCAGGTATAAACATTTTTCTACACTTCTGCATCTGCTGAGCGCCATCACCCATGATACTCAAGAAGGATGATGTATTGATAGTAGCATGTGACTCCTTCTGGCTCTGTCACAGTATGCCAAGTCATTGCTGTATTGGGTCTTACCACAAGGATATTATACACAGCGACGAGATGTAAAATTCTGTGAATATGACTGCTAATCAGATCAGTTTTGTAATCTGGGACTTAAATATCTGGTATTTAAATAATTCAAAAAATATAACTAAAGTAACAGATGACACCAATTTTGAGGACCATGGCTGTAAAGGGTTGGTTTTTGTAACTCGTCTACTAAGTCTGCTCTACAGACAAGAGGATTCATGGTATATATCCATAGATAGCAACTTACATATCCATATCCATAGATCAGTCTGAGGGGGTTAGTTGCATGTACACAATGCCCCTCTAGTACTATAATAACTTTATATGCTCATTTATTGTAGTCATATACACTGAACGATCACTGCATTAGGAGCACCTACTTAACAACGGTTGGTCCAGCACAACTTTCAGATGTCGGAGAACAGATTCCACAAGTTTGCGAATATCCTCCAAGCTCACCTTGACTTATGCACTCTGCAACAGCTCCGTCAGTTAGTGCACCTTTTGTCATTGGGGTTACAGTCTGGTGAGTTGGAGGCCAAGGCAGTGCCTACAATTCATTGTCATATTCCTCCAACCAATCCCTAGTGATCCGAGCTCCATAACACAGAGCACTGTCCTGTTGAAAGATGGCGCTATGGTCGGGAAAGACCAACAGTCTTATGCCATGCCAGGAAAATGCTCCCCAGACCATGACACCGCCACCACCGGCCTGTTGAACCTCAAAGATACACCGATGGGATACGGCTTCATGCTGTTTATGCCAGATATGAACCCAGCCATCCCTATGGTACAGCAGTAAATGGGACTTATCACTCCAGACAGCCTGGCTACTACGCCCCAGTCAATGCAAGATACGCCGCATGGTCATTGTGAAAATTCGTCTAACTTCCTCACAGTTGTACTGTTGGGTCATTTGGTCCACTGTGGCACATCGTTGATTAGATACCAGACGTGCCACCCGATGCTCTCCTTTAGGATCCACTGCCTATACCCTGGTGCTGTGTGATCTTCTATTGGATGTCTGTCCATGGTTCAACCAGTCTTGGTGCACTCTTGATACCGTGGTTCGGAACAGCCAACAAGTGCAACTGTTTCAGAAATACTAGCACCACACTTGCAGGCACCAATAATCTGCCCGCGGTCAAAGTCACTCAAGTCACCCATGACTGCCAAATCTTGCCTACTGCTAAGCAGAGGAAAGATCAGCACATTATCTGAGAGCAGACCGTTACACGGCCATCACATGGTACTACGTTACTGATCACAAGATGTCACGCTCCAGCCATTCCTAATGCAGTGATCGTTCAGTGTATTTGCAAAATCCAGGCAACCTCCTTGATGACCACTAGCCCTAAAGCAAAGCAGTAATTATGGAACTTGATGAGCAAATCCAGTTTGCTTAATTTCTAATTTAATGTGTTTAGCGTATTTGCGGTTCCTAAAGCTTAAATTGATATACTGATATCTTTGCATTTATGGATGTTTTGATGAATTCCCAGGCAGGTCCGGCCAGTATACGGCTGCCTCCTCCCAACGAAGCTGATTTTCTGAGATCTACAGAGCAAATCACGTACTGTACTCTACGAGGTGAAACTGTGCCTTATAATTGCATTAACTAGGTAATTTGCACAACCTAATTATAGCAATTACAGAAGCCCAGACATCTCTGAACAGGGAATGGCCATGGCATGATACCCATTTCTCTGTGCAAATGTGATATTTCCAGGGTGACCTATAATTCCGAAAGAACATACAGTTCTTTGTCAGTCACTTGTCAGAAGTAGGTGGCATGAAGAAAAACCCTTACTGTCTATATCCGACTAAGCCATCATGCTGCTAAGCTTGTCTTATGACAAAACATAGCATCCGACATTGACATAGCTACAGTGATGGTCCCAGGGGTCATGGAGGGCTGTATTGTTCCAAAAATATGTATAATACTAGTGGCTGGTAATATAGATGACTAAAACAACTTGACGTATCTAATGTATTATATAATAGCTTCCACAATGAAATAACAATTTTGTAGAATATTTTCTCAGAACTCAATGCTATACCATTCCTCCTTTATTCCTCCTGGAAATGTACTAATAAATTGACAACTGGCTGTTAAAGAGTATTTCAGAGACTGGACATTTTTTAAAGTTTTCGCCCATCTATTGCATAGGTGAAAACTGATAGATCAGTGGGGTCCGACCGCTGGGACCCCGAACGGTCCTGAGAATCGGAGTCCCATTTCCCCATTCTTTTTCATGTCCAGCAGTCTGCACCCCCTACAGGGAGGAGGAAACTGAATGGGGCGGCAGTCGTACATTCACAGTGCCACTTCAGTCATTTTCAATGGGACTGTCGGAGATAGCCAAGTACAAAGCACTCATCTATTTCCGTCAGTCCCATCGAAATGAATAAAAAGGTGGCAGTGCATGTGCGGCCAGTGCTCCATTAAATCTGACTTCACTATGGGTGGGAGTAGCCTCCCAGATGTGAGGAGTAATGGGGAAACAGGACCCCCGTCCTCAGGATTGGCGGGGTCCCAGCTGTAGGACCTCCACCAATCTATCAGTTTTCACCTATGCAGTAGATGCATCTTTAACTGTGCAATCTGACACTATTCAATACCCGGTCCAATCAATGATGGCAGTACCAAACTGCATAGGGGTACACTCTATTGACAAGGGGAATGGTAACACCCAGTTGTCAATTTATTAATATACACTTTTTGTCAAAAACAATTCTGGGAAAAGAGTCCCCAATATTGTTATTTCATAGAGAATACAAGAGTTTATTAGAACATACTTGCCAGGAGAGCTGTCAGGGCCTCCAGGAATAATATATTAGGGAACATTTTCATTACCAGTTCCCCCTATATGTTATTACTGCTATTATTATCAGAAACTGAAAGGCTTCTGGAATATGGCAATATGAGAAACTGTAAGAGCAGTGAGACTGTGGAACTTTCTGCCTGAGGACGTGGTGATGGCAGGATCCATAGAGGGGTTTAAAAGGGGACTTGATGTCTTTTTGGAGGGGAAGGATATTATAGGTTATAAATCTTAGGTTAATTGTTAATCTGGGTATACAAGCAGGTAGGAACTATTAGGGGTTGATCCAGGGAACAGTCTGATTGCCATTAGGGAGTCGGGAAGGAATTTTTCTCCCAAAGGGGCTAATTGGCTTCTGCCTCTTGGTTTTTTTTGCCTTCCTCTGGATCAACAACATAGGAGGATAAACGGGCTGGACTAGATGGACATTGTCCTCATTCAGCCTTACGAACTATGTTACTATGTATTTTAAAGGGGTATTCTGGAGACTTGACATCTTTCAAATTTTATCAGATCCACTGGATGAGTGAAAACTAATAGATTGGTAAAGTCCCAACCGCTGGAACCCCCACCAATCCTGAGAATGGGTAGCCCTCTTTCTCCATTCCTCCTCATTTATGAGTAGCTTCACCCAACTGCAGTGACATCATTAAAGGAATGCTGCCCATGCATTAGCAGCCACCACTCGGTTATTTCCATCAATCCCATTGAAATAGACGAAGGGATTTGTATTCAGCTATCTTCGGCAGTCCTGCTGAAAATGAATGGAGCAGCACTGCGCATGAGCGACCACCGCTGCACTCAATCTCGTCCTCACTGTGGGCGCTGCAGCGTGGAGCATGGGGAAAACAGATTCTCCGTTCTTGGGACTGGTGGGGTCCCAGTGGATGGGTGAAAACTTAAAAAATTGTACAGTGTCTTGAATACTCCTTTAAGGTCCCAAAGCCATGTCTCAGAAAGAGTCCCAGCATATACAACCCTAACCCCCAAAAAACTTGTGTTAAATGTAAATAAATGTAAAGAAAAAAAAAAGAAGGCAATGATTTAGAAATCTCATCTAAGCATATTTCATTCACAATAGAACATAGAACACATATCAGAAGGGAAGAGGGAGACATTTTTCCAGTTCATTTTAAAAATTAAACTCATTTAGAAATTGATGGCAGCAACACGTCTCACAAAAGTTGGGCCCCGATACAAAATCTGCTGCAGGGCCCCCAACTATAATGCTTTATTCATAGTACTGGGCTCCCTATATGGAGAAGAGAGGCCTTATGGGCCCCCTGAGGTGCCTCGGTCTGGGTGCAACTACATCCCCCGCATTCCCTATAGTTATGCCCCTGGTCAGGGCCATGTCTACCATTGTGTAGCTTCCCTTCTTTCTTCTAGAACAGTGTGTAAACATCTGGGGAGTGAGGAGACCAATTGCTGGAGTTTTGGGAGAGAAATGTTGTCCATTCTTGTCTGATGTAGGATTCTAGCTGCTCAACAGTCCTGGGTCTTCTGTGCTGGATTTTTCGTTTCATAATGTACCAAATGTTTTCTATTGGTGAAAGGTCTGGACTGCAGGTGGCTGGTTCAGCACCCACACTCTTCTTCTATGAAACCATGCTGCTGTGATGGATGTAGTATGGGGTTTAGCATTGTCTTGCTGAAATATATAAGGCCTTCCTTGACAGAGACATTGTCTGGATGGGAGCTTATGTTGTTCTTACACCTCAATATACTGCTCAGCATTGAGAGTGCCTTTCAAGATGTGTAAGCTGCCCACGCCATAAGCACTAATGCAACCCCATACCATCAGAGATGCAGGCTTTTGAACTGTGCCCTGATAACAAGCCGGATGGTCCCCCTGCTCTCGAGTCTGCAGGACACGGCGTCCGTGGTTTCTAAACAAATTTCAAATTTGCATTCATTTGACTACAGAACAATTTTTCATTCTGCCAGACCATTTAAAATGAGCTTTGGCCCAGAGAAGATGCTGGCATTTCTGTATTATGTTGATATATCTTCTTTGCATGATATAGCTTTAACTTGCATTTGTGGATTGTACTGTAAATTGTGTCCACAAGCAATGATTTCTGGAAGTATTCCTGAGCTCATGCAGTGATTTGAATTACAGAATCATGCCTGTGTTTAATGCAGTGCCGCCTGAGGGCCCATAGACCTCGAGCATCCAATATTGACTGTTGGCTTTGTCCCTTGTGCACATGAACTTCTCCAGATTCTCTGCATCTTTTGATGGTATTATGTAATGTAGATCGTGGGATATTCAAAGTCTTTACAATTTAAGCATAAGGAACATTTTTCTGAAATTGTTCCACAATTTGTAGACGCAGTTTTTCACAGATTGGTGAACCTCTGACCATCTTTTCTTCTAAGAGACTCTGTCTCTCTAACATGCTCTTTTTATACACAGTCATGTGACTTAGTAAGAAATTGCCCCCCAGCTGTCTTTCATTAGCACCACATACTTTTCCCGCCTTTTGTTACCCCTTTCCCAACTTTTGTGAGATGTGTTGCTGCCATCAATTTCTAAATTCGCTAATTTAAAAAAAAAATGAAATGGAAAAATGTCTCTTCCGATTTGTTTTCTGTGGTCTATTGTGAATAAAATAAGCTTATATGAGATTTCCAAATCATTGTATTCTTTTTTTCTTTACATTTACTTACATTTTACAATTTTCCCAACTTTTTTGGAATTGGGGTTGTAAAATGACACACTGATACTTGTGTAGTCCATTAAAAAACAGAACCACTAGCCTAATAGCTTGTAAGGAAATGTAGGAAATGTTAGTATGAGCGCTAAATCAATGACTTGGCATACCACAGACCACCGTTCCTGAAAATAGCTTGTGATTGAACATTGTCAGTTTACATGCAATAATCTAGGATTTAAGGGCTGACCTTCAGGGCCTGGAAGTGAGATCACAATTCAAATATCCATTTCCACATTGATCATTAGATGAACGAGGGGGAAACACGAAGATTGTTAGAATATTCAGTAACAAAAAAATCCTACATTCTGGTTACATACACTTTATTTCAGCAAGTCCCAAACGTACCAGTGGATACAAATTATTATCAGTGTCGTTACAGAATATGATGCCGAACCGGAGAGCGCTTACCGCACCGCAATACCCCCATGTGCCGGGCCAATCCAGTATACTGCCGCTGGGTGTTTTATCAGCATCATACAATATATTTTAGTTTGTAGTTTATGTTTTTAGTTGTTAACGGAATCTCTCTGCAGCCGGCTGCTTTTCTAACTGGTGCCGGACATGCAGCATTTTAACAACATGTCCCGTTGGCCTGTGGGACAAAGGGCCGAATTGCTGACTTTTGTGAACACTGATAATAGCTTGCTTTATCCACATTAGCACATGCACAAATAAACAAGACAAAATGGTTCTTTCCCACAATACATGCAATAAATACAAGGCTTACAAGGAGAGCATGACTGAGCAGGGATGTGCTAGACTTTTCTCATTTAACATTGGCGCTGTGGATTGTCTATTGGAGAGAGCTAATGATCTGCTTGCTAATACAAGAACGAAGTACAAGATGTCTTTTCCAAATTTGAGAGAGAAAAATTTGCTACATTGCGCTTTACTTATATTGCTCTGATTATGTGTTACAGTCTATCACAGCCAATTATAGGATGGAGCTGTATTTAAAATGTTAAAGGTCTCTGAACTTAAACTCTCAATATTTCAGTGTCTGTGTAAGGGGGTTACAGTTTATCGCTTTCATGATAGTATAATCTTGTTTTTTTCTTGTAATGATATTATCTCTTTAAGAGGCAATGGGAACAGAGAAACAGATGAGCAGGAAGAAGAGACAGGAAGGAGTTGAGAGAGGTGCTTGGTGCAGCACTGAGGTTGAAGCAGGAGTCTCTCCTGGTGTGCTGCAGTATCACAGATACAATCCTAAGGACGGTTCCCTCCGAGAGAAAGAGATACAGTCATTGAGAAGCTGAGAGCAGAGAGCAGCTGAGATGTGGATGGAGGGGGAAAGGGGGAGTCTTTTCTGGTTTTTGCTACAGGGCTCTAGCAATTGTCCTATGAGTACTTTACTTCTAGTGACCAGGGAAAGGAGTGCTGAATAATGAAATCAGCGCCAAGTGGTTCCTCCTTTACCTCCCCTCTAACAATGCTGAACGCCTGCCAGAAGGTCTGGAAGACAGTCATCCTTGGTCATCCAGGCATAGATTGTTACAGGTATCCCACTAAAGACTGTTTAGTGAGACACTTATCATTTTATTGCTCTTCTCAGACAACCGGCCTGGGATTCTGATGAACAACCACTCATAAGGACTCTTGAATAGAGATGAGTGAGCACGCTCGTTTAAGGCTGCTACTCGATCGAGTAGCAGTCTTATTGGGTAACTGTGTACTCGCCTGGGGGGACAGCGAAGGGGGGAGCGGGAGGGAGCTGGGGGAGAGTGAGAGAGATCTCCCCCCTCGATCAAGTAGCAGCCTTAAACGAGCGTGCTCGCTCATCTCTACTCTTGAACTCTATTGACAGACTGAGATACTCGCTGGATCACTGAGTCACAAGTTACAGTTTTCCTGTTTTATAGTTAATAAAGAGTTTGTGTAGCAATGGCAACTCCTGAACCCCATGCCCGCCAGGCTGACATCGACCTGGAAAGCTAGGAATGCCCTGCACCCACTGCCTGTGGCCCCTTACAAATGTACTTTGCAGTGATCTGATGTAGTTACTTAATGCTGTAGGTATAACTTATCCAGATGTAAACTACATAATGGTGTTTTTTTTCCTAGTCTGCATTCTCCATTAAAAGCAACGACTAGTATCTTGATGAGTAAATGCTGTTTTTGCTGGCGAGTGGCTGTTATTCAATGTGTACATTATACCCACTCACTTTACTCAGATCTGAAGTCATAGCACTCGTAAACATAGAAACAATCAGTCATGTTGTCCTTGTAAAAAGGAGGTAACAAGTATACACATATGCTGCACACAAAGTGGAACACAAGGTGCGAGGACTGAAGTCCAATGGATTCCGCCGTCTAATGCAATGAGATGAAGTCAATGGAGTGCAGGAATGAGAATCGCAGACGCAAGGCTCCAAATTTGTTCATGCTTCTGTGCCCCCATGGATTTAATTTCACAGTGTAGAAGGCAATGATTTTTTTCACATGTGCTCATTATGTTCATTGACAGGGTGACCATAAATTGAGTTGCCATAGGTTGTGCCAAGGCTATTTGTGCTCACTAGCTTATTTCAGTGACATCATGCGGAAATAGGTGCTCTTGTCTTTTGCTACCAACTATTAGTCTTTCAGCAAGGGGAGCAAAGTTCCCATTTTACTTAAACTTTTCTATGTCCAATTTTGATACCGTTTGCTCTTATTGCACCCCCTAATACTGTACTGTTTTTGTTGATACTCAGTATTTTATTGTGTTTAGTTTCACTACTCTGTCAGTTGTGAAAAGAAACAGATATATACAATAATATTACAAATTGATTATCCATTGTTTTGACAAGTAAAAGTTAACTCTGAAACTAAATAGCTGGTAGCAAAAGAATTACCCACAACAAGTTATGAGTAAAAGTTTTTTTTTTACCTGGGCGTCCCGAAGGTCCTGCTGGTCCAGTGTTTCCTTTAGGACCTGCTGTGGCTGGTCCTGGGAGACCTGGTTGTCCTGGTGGTCCTATACTACCTCCACGGCCAGGATAACCACTGTCTCCTTTAGGACCTGGGAATCCAGGAGATCCGGGGGTACCAGAAAATCCTGGTTCACCCTTTGCACCTGCAGATATAAAGGAGGATGATTAAATTTAAGATCAAAGCTTAACAAAGGGAAATGTAATGGAATCATTAAAGGGACTCTCCAGTTTCAGGACAAAATTCTGTCCTGGGACAAGGGGAGGAGAAGAGTAGATTAGTTGTTGTACTTTGCCACCTCCCACCCCCACCCTCCCAATCTGCTGGTTCCAGGCTCTGATTTCGACTATTCAAGATGGGTGCAGCAATTTTCTAACTACCTAATGCACTCTGTGCACTGCTCTCTGATTGGTTAGTACTGATCATGTGAGCAGCTCTGGCCAATCAGAGAGCAGGTGTAATGCACTGGTAGTCTAATACCAGCAATGCACTATGGGATTAGGCAGTTTGAAGATTGTATCAGTCATCTTGGATGGCAGGAAACAGAACCTAGAATGAGCAGATTGGAAAGAGGGCAGAGAAGAGCAACTACAGGTAATATACCGCCTCCCAGAAGGTCACCTCAATTATGCTAAATATACATGAAAGACTAAACAAGACCAGTCCCATCCACAGTTTTATGTCCCTCAGGTGTAATAGAAAATACAAAGTAAATATTTTGCTATTACAACAGATATAAAAACTCTACAGACAGGTAAAACTTATGTATACACGTTTCGACTGTCCTTCAGCAACACGTGAAACCTTGTAATTATGAGACTGCTGAAATGTTAAGATCAAATATATACCTGGAGCCCCAGGAGGTCCGGGTGTTCCTGGTGTCCCAAAGCCCGGTAGTCCTGAAACAAAGACATAAAACATTTAAAAAAGATACAGGGATATAAGATTTTGTGGTTATGACTGACTGTAACAGACCTGCTTCTCCTTTTAGGCCAGCAGGACCAGGAATTCCATCTTGCCCCGGTTGACCCTTTTCGCCTGGAGGTCCTGCAGGCCCCGAGCGGCCAGCATCACCTACAAAATATAATACACTGTGTTGGTGCATAAAAAATAACTGTAGCCTTTTAGGCCTCATGTCCACGGGGAAAATCAGGCCCGCTACGGATTCTACATGGAGAATCCGTAGCGGGTCCCTCCTGCCCCGCGGACATGAGGCATAAAAATAAGAATAAACTTACCTCTCGCCCGCTTCGGATCTTCCCATCGCCGCGGCTTCATCTTCTCTCCGTCGCGGCTGGATCTTCTTTCTTCGGCCCGGCGGATGCGCAGGGCACGTCGGTTGCGTGCCCCGCGCATGCGCCGGCCCGAAGAAAAAAGATCTGGCCGCGACGGAGAGAAGATGGAGCCGCGGCGATGGGAAGATCCGGAGCGGGTGAGTAAATTCCCATTTTTGTCTCCCGCGGATCCGGACGGCTTCCATAGGCTTCAATAGAAGCCTGTGGGAGCCGTCCCCGCGGGAAACCCGCACGAAAATGAAGCATGGTCCAGATTTTTTCATGCTCCATTTTTTTTTAAATCACTTTTATTGACCATCCGCGGGTATTTATCTACCCGCGGGTGGTCAATGCATCCCTATGGGGTGCGGATCCGCGGACAGGAGAAGAGTTAAAATCCGCTGCGGATTTTAATTCTTCTTTTGCCCGTGGACATGAGGCCTTAATGTACAAAGTATCTAATACTTTGTTTAATACTGATTTCCAATAATCTTTAAATTCTAATTAGTTCTTCATGAATTCCACCATGTTTGCAAGCCAAATGCTTTTGTATTCACTATCATTCTGAGAAAATTGAGAAGAGGACAAAACCTCAACCCTTTTAATTCCACTTAGTTGTATCATTAAAACAATCTTTTTGAATTGTGTCTCCAGCTTAAACATTTTTAGCTGTTGACCTAAGGTGATGTGTCATTAGAAAAGGACCTGCTGTTTAAATAAAGCTTTTATGCTAATCATATTTTTTAATGATTTTTTTTTTTTTTTGCGTTTTCTATATAATCATGATCTATATGTAAAAATAATCCTAAAAGGCTGCAATTTTTACTTTGGCCACAAAGTCTGAAACTTCTTGTTTTGTAGAGATTACCTTTTAGTAATCATCTGGTTATCATTACAGGCAAGATTACAGAATGCAAAGTAACATCTATGTATAGATAATACATCATCCACCATTCACAATAGATGATGGTCACAGCTTTCCTCTTTCCCCTCCCTGCATAGTTACTTCTGCACAGATTGCACAAGATCCCCACAGCACTCTCTCATAGATGTCAGTGGACATCTCCAGGCTGGTAGAAAGATTGCACAGAATATTTGCAGATAATACAAAACTATATAAAGAAATTAACACAAGAGAGGACAGAATGCGGTTGCAAATGGATCTGCATAAATAGGGGGTTTGGACAGAAAAGTGGCAAATGAGGTTTAACACTGATAAATGTAAAGTTCTGCAAATGGGCAGAGGAAATACATGTCACCATTACACACTAAATGGGAAACCACTGGGTAACACTGACATGGAAAAGGACTTGGGGATTTTAGTTAACTGTAAGCTTAACTGGAGCAACCAGTGTCAGGCAGCTGCTGCCAAGGCAAATAGGATCATGGGAGGGATCAAAAGAGATCTAGGGGCGCATGAAGAGAAGATTGTTCTTCCTCTTTACAAATCATTGGTCAGACCACACATGGAATATTGTGGACAGTATTGGGCAGCGGTACTCAAGAAGGACATATCAGAGCTTGAGTGGGTAAAAAGGCGGCAACTAAAGTAATAAATGGAGTGGGCGGCCTACAATACCCAGAGAGGTTATCAAAATTAGATTTATTTAGTTTAGAAAAAACACCATTGAGGGGCGACCTAATAACTATGTATAAATATATCAGGGGACAATACAAAGATCTCTCCATCATCTATCTATACCCAGGACTGTGACTGTAACAAGGGGGCGCCCTCTACATCTAGAGGAAAGAAGGGTCGATTATCGATTACTTCAGAAGGGTCGTTGATCAAAGGATTATTCTGATTGCCAGATTTTGAATTTTTTTCCCTCAAATTAGGAAAATTGGCTTCTACCCCACTGGGGTTTCTTGTCTTTCTCTGGATCAACATTGCTTTGTGTGTGGTTGGGGGGTGGGTGGGGTGGGGGGTAATAGGCTTAACTAGATGGAGATATGGCTTTTTTTCAGCCTAACATACAATGTTACTATGTTAAAGATTTGTGTTGTCCATGCTGTAAAGCATATCTCTAAATGCTGGTAACAGTTGAATGCAGCAAGCTGGCTTCTCTCATAATCATGTACAGAAAATAGGATAAAACAATGCGCTATCAGAAAAGGAAAATAATTTTTTTTAAAAACAATATTTATCAACATTTTTGTTTTTAATTAGTAAAAAAAATATGGGTGATACAATGCCTTTAAAATTATAATGGGGGAAGGGTAATCCTTGGAAACAATGGGGCAGATTTAGTAATACGGTTGAATAGTCAGACAGTGCATGGGTGTGGTATTCTCCAGCAGCCAATCCCCGTTAGTCTGCAGCACATAAAAACCTGCATCTCTCAGTAGTTGATGCTGGTCTTTGTACTGTTTGGATGTATCTGTTGTGTGCCCACTCAGATCTGTGTTTGCATGTAGGTATGTTGTGTCTCTCTGCTTCCCAAAGACGGTTTGGACACCTGTAGTCCTTGTCTGTATCATATGCAGATCCCCTCTTCCCTTCCCCTGACAGGTGCGGCCTCCAAACGTTTTATGTCTGGTCTGTGTGTCAGTTGGTGGATCCCTGACACAGTTCCCTATGTAAGCATGGTGGCTGACTGTCTATCCCCCTGGTATGAGGACACTGTTAGACTTGCTGTGTGTTTGCTGTTTAGGGTGAGCAGTCAAGAATCCTTGTCTGTTGCAGCTTGCTGTGCGTTTGGTGTCTTGCTGGTTCATGTCCGTTTATACGTTTATTTTCTGTCAGTTTGGTGTCAGTTTGTTCTGCTGAGTTGTTTGCTATTTCTGTTCTAGGGTGGCCCCTAGGGTCCTCTAGTAGATGTGTCTTGCTAGTGTAGGGACTGCAAGACATGAGGGGCCTTGCCGGGGCTTGCAGCTTAAGTTCATTGGCCAATGTACGAACTAACACCTTGCTTTTATATTCAGCTTTACCATCTGCTGTGGAGTGCGAGGTTGTGTGGTGAGTTTGTGCATTCTGGTTGTGAGTATTCCCCTTTCAGGGAGAGCAGGGTCGAGGTTCCAGGGTGGGGCCGCCTTTAT